>NW_011369945.1:2288513-2288955 GCF_000735185.1 Notothenia coriiceps
GTGAATGATAGAGCAGACTGTGACACTCGTAGCTTGAAAAATGACAAATAATTAAGCAAAAAATAATTAAACAAAGTGCCTCTTGAGGCCATGAAGTGACAAAAACGTTCAACATGTCTCCATTACAGCCCATTGTAATTTCAGGCAGATATTTCCTCACAGCAGCAGCCGCACACCTTTAGTTAATCTGCCAAAAAGGCCACATTATTGACCCGAAAGTACACAAAAAGCACACCTCAGATACTCAAGGTCCTTGAGATGCTTCACGACTTTGAAATTTCACCGATATCTGTTACCGTTCTTCAACAAAACGTTCACATGTAAGAGGTTTATCTCTCATCCAGAACAATGGAAACCTTTGATCTCTGGACGCCTCATTAGCTCAAATACAAACACCTGTGTAATGGAACACGATGATGTCGTATCTCCAACCGACATGCTC
>NW_011369945.1:2289179-2313225 GCF_000735185.1 Notothenia coriiceps
TAAATACCACTTTTAAGCTTGTAAAGTCATAATTACAAGAGGCAACTTAACGTCACAGCAGGCATAACAACAGCCGGTGTTTTTTGTGAGGGTTTCCCCGTGAAACAAACACAATACACACAAATGCGTCACAGATTATTTCGCGGTATTTGAAATCATGTACGCAGCTCGCGACGTAACTAGGAGTCTAGTGGACGGTATCAGTACTACAANGTGAGAAACGTTCCGCGGTGCAAAAATAAGTGCGATTAAAATGCGTTAATTTTTTTAACGCGTTAATTTTTGTGTAATTAATTAATCTTAATTAACGCGTTAAAGTCCCGGCCCTAATATATATATATATATATTTTTTATTAATTACGTTGTTTATAAATTAATCTGAGGGCCCTAAAAAGAGGAGTTGGGGGCCGCCATTTTCCCATCCCTGCTCTAAATGGAAACATAGCTTTTTGGTTGAATGTCACACTGTATTAAAGACGAAGTGAAATTTAGGAACTTACAACTTGTAGGGAAAATGTTTTCATTGGTAATTAATAATATAATTTACACGATCTGACTTCATATTGCAACCAGTGGAGTCGCCCCCTGTTGGTCAATACAAATAATGCATGTTTTAGCACTTACTGTATCGTTTTACTTTTGAGGCAAAGAAGTTGCAGTCTGTCCCAAAACCAGAAAACACATAGTCAACTTCCTCCATAGCTGTTCACATTCAACATTTATCTGATGTGACATAACTGCCAACCTTCAGCTGCTGCCGCCGCCGTGTTATTGAGTGACTTTGTCAGTCATCCTGGCAGCAGCCTGTGCTGATTCATGTCTCTCCTCCACTGAGCGCTTTACACCTGCTGACAAAATCAAGTTTCACACATCAGGTCAATGCCAACCACCACTGCCTCAACTCTTAATTTTAATGATGATCCTAACTGGAGTTGATGATGATAACCGGCCTCATGCTGACATTAAGTTGGTCAAACGTGATTAATTAATTGATTATGACATCATTTCTTTTTTTTAAATGACCATTTCTAATCTTATTTCATCTAGATTTCAAGAGAGAATATAACCTGGTGTACATCAGGGTCTGTTAAATGTGTGCTCAGATGATAATAGCTCACATACTTAAAGCCTTACCATCAATCTAAAGACATTAAACTATTAAACTACAGTTAAAAAAGCCTGACAGCTAGAGATCAGATGAACCTACACACTTGGACATTAAATAACACTTAAGAGTCTATAGTCTACACAGCGAGGCTTTAAACGTAATACAGCTGGAACGATTTGTCAACTTATAAAGAAAAACTGAAATAATCTATTTTTATAGTTGATGAATCGTTTTAGTAACTTTGAATGCAAAAGAGACTCTTTTCTGCCTCCCAGATAAGGACATTTCCTGTTCTTCACCATTTTATATTAGATTTATGTGACTATCATTGGGTTTTAGAGTGAAAGAACAAGACATTTAAAGACATCACCTTGGACTTTTAGAAACAGGAATTCACATTTTCCCACAGTTTTCTGACACTTTATAGAATAAAAATGTAATATATCTATCTAGAAATAATCAGTAGATTAATTGAGAACAAAAATAAGCCAGTACTGTCTATAACTGTTTTTGTTTTTTTTGGCAATGATGACGATGCACACAACATAATTATTTACAAAAATAACATTTAGCAGGGCCGGAAAATACCCAACAAAAGCCTAAATGAGTCAATGACGCAGTCGCAATGTTCTCACTGTAAATGTGCCTCCATGGAGCACTTTCCTTCAACCAGTGATGTAATATCTTTAACGGCACATCAGACTTTATAATGTGAGCCTGGCACAAGCGAGGGAACACTGCGAGGACATGAGGACGGTAATTTGAGGATATAATGTCGATCGGGGACCTTGCAGTCTGGGTGAGATATTAGTTTATTCAGCGTAGCAGATGTTATATTTGACCCAGCAGTCTGTTAGAACTGGTTAGAGAGGCATCATGCACTTAAATCTGTCTTCTTTGATTCGGACAAGATTTAGGCCCCGTCCACACAGAGATGATATCAGTTGAATCCGCTAACGTTCTCTATCGTATACGGTTCGTACACATGAGGCCGACACGGAAACACGGATTCGGGGCCCAAATCCGATACCCTTTGATTACGGCTCCCAAAGTGGGTAGGCTACCCACTTTGGGAGCCGTAATCAAAGGGTATCGGATTTGGGCCCCGAATCCGTGTTTCCGTGTCGGCCTCATGTGTACGAACCGTATACGATAGAGANCCGAAACGTGCTCTCTACACTTTTAAGCAGCGACTGGGTACTTACGAGTGGCTAGGGAGTCGCGGCGCGGCATACTGTGCTATTTTCTTACCCGCATCATAGCAACCACATCTTTTTCTTTTAAGTATCCCACGTTGCCCTCTGCCACACAACGTGTGTCCAGCCGCTCCACTCAACTCCGCGCTACCACGCCAGCATACGCTGCTGACCCCAACGCCCTCTGCGCTAGAGTGGCACCACCCACCACACTTCCTTAACATCTCTGCACGCACCGGCTACTCCACGCACTCTCATCAACCCCCTCAACCTACGCTCTATGCTCAAGCTTATCCTCCACTGTCATCCGAGTGGCATCCAATATGTTCCATCCCAGCCTTCGGCAACACAAAACACATCCGCTAGCCACACTGTGACGCCTACATGACCTCTGCTACTATCTCATCCCTCCGCCCCGCAAATACTTCTTCATCTCCACCTTACCACCTCCTACCACCAACCCCCCCACAAACCACATGATCGCCTGATTACTGCTTTACAACCATCTCAGTTCTTCCCGTAAGAAATCTCCCTTGATCAATGACTAACTTTCACTCAATGTGTCGGTCTTGCTGCATTTGCTGCTGCCTAAAGTTCGTAAATTGATTTACAATTCTACAATTCACAATAAAAAAACGGGTACAGCTGCCTGTTTTCTAACATGCGATTCCACGCCATTCTAACTCAGCCATCGCTCCAGCTCACAAATCGTACGTACCTTCAATACGTTGAATATCTTTTTCCGCTCTCTGCTTTCTGATAATATCCCACTGCAGAATAATCCTCAGCGTTACTGAGCCAGCCAGCCGCCCTCATCACCACTCCTGCTGGCGCCCCGCGCCACTTCATTGCAAGTGTATCGTTCATAACCTGGGAAACTTATTCAGTACTTTGTGCGAGTGAGTCGCCTTGATAGTCTGCAACTTCTCTCTCCCCTCATGTGCTCGTGATTCACTTGCTTCAGATCGACAACACTTCACTGCTGGAGTTCCAGCTGTCCTTGCAGTGAAGGGTAAGACAGTGTTTACAAGATTGACACCGCATAAACTACATTCCTTTACAGAGGCCGTCCACCCTTTTTAGTTTTTATTTAATAATTTTTTATATGGTTGTAGCAACATCAGATACTCCTCTCAAACGCCAGGTTAATCTTCTGATACCCAAACAACACCTTTTTTAAAATCATGCCATGTCCAAGCAAAAGTGTACTTGACATGCTAAACGCAGTCAGCTTTAGGGGGTGCGCTGGCGGTTTTGCTTATGCCAAGCTACAAGGTCCTCCTGTTGCAGCTTAATACTCTTACTGTAAGCGACAACTGAGCCAAAGCTAACTCCATTTTGCAACATAATCACGCGCATTTTCCTGCAAATGTCCGACCCGAAGCATCCACAAAGTACCAAGTCCATTTTAAATGCTAGCTTGAAAGAGAAATACACTTTAAACACATTAAATGTCCCCTATTATACTATTTTACATCAATATATTATAGTTCTCAGATATATACAAACATGTCTTTGAATTGTTTGGCTCTAAATACCAAACAGATCATTGCAGCATCCCATAATCCCCTCTGTTTCAGCCCTGTTTCTAAAGAGCTGATTCTGTGTCTGATACTTTAGATGAAAATAAGGAGCCCCTCCCCACGCCCCTCTGCGATATATTTGGTTAAAAAGAACACAATGGTGCTTTAGGAGGAGATTCAGGTGATAAGGGGGGGGGTGTGTTACCTTCGTTGGTTTTGGCTAATGATTACGGAACCCAAAAAAAAATTATGACATCATAAAGTAGTATGTAGTTTCAGACAGGTTTTTATATAAATGGATCAGGACAAAAAGTGAGCGAATCTTTTTTTCTGAAACTTTCAGAATGTCTTTACACAGAGGGGACACATGTTTATGTATAAAAGACATGGAAAAGTTGATTTTGTACAATAGGTGGCCTTTAAAAACCTTGCCAAAGTTTCAGTTTTTGATAAAGATGTCACAGTCTGCTCCATCATTCACCAGTAGTTTTCCATTCACCTGTCTCACCTGTTAACCACACCTACGTTTTTGCTCACTCTCTTTCTCTACTGCACCCATTAGCTTTACTGCCAGTATTTAAACCCTCACCAGACACACACCCGTTGCCAGATTGTACTTTGCCTTCATGCTAGTCTTTCACGCGTTTGTTACCAGATTGCCTACCCGGTTCCGACCCTGCCTGTCCCCGACCTGCCTGCTCTGCCTGATCCCTGATCCTGCCTGTCCTTGGACTATCCTGCCTTGCCTGCTGTCTGACCCTGCCTGTACCTACGCTGACCGCCTCGCCTGCTCCCTGACCCTCTGCCCGGCCCTGACTCACCTTCTGCCCGCTGTCCTCTGGTTTGTTTGCCTGTACATCATCCGGTATCCCTCTGCTCTGGTATTATTACCAATAAAGTAGATTACCAATACTCGAGTGCTGCATTTGGGTCCTTCATAAGATTGTGACAAAAGATGGATCTTGCTGAAGATTAGATATCAATTTCCTTTCCTTTCTGTTGCAAATAATTTTCTACGGACTTTAAAATAAATATTGTCGAGCACTCTACATTTCGTTATTGTCAGTGGCCATGGTTTTTCTCTTTATTAGAAGTATTTTGCAGTATTGCTCTGTGATAAAAGCAAGGTGAATCTGCACGTCTTAAACGCCACAGCCCAGGAGCAGAAGAGCACAGCTTTTCAGAAATTATTCTGTTTATCAGTTTATTCTTCAAAACGTTGGCAGTGCAGGCAGAAGAGAAAAGCGAAGACATATTCCTAGCCTCTAGGATGTTGTGAATTATTATATTAAATTAACAGACGTTGTGTTTTGAATTTGTAAAACGGTACATTATCATATGACTCGTGGTGATAACTCACATTTGGGCTGAATGCCATGCTTCCGCAAATATTTCATGAGACAGTAAATCATATCTTTGTAAAGCGACCTTGAGGTTATGAAAGGCGCTATATAAATTCAAGTTATAATTATTATAGGGAATGCACAGTACCTAAAGCCAAATTAAGGATAAATGGTGAACGTAAAAATAGGGACTGTTGCAGTTGGTGTGGATCTTGTAGTTTAACACTAATGCTTGGGTCACAGTGATGTACAGCAGCAGTTGTAGTAGTGGGGTATTAGTGTGTCTTTCATGATTCTCTAGGATGTTTACCCTTAACATGCTCATTAAAGATAAACTATCCCTGCTCCCTGTATGAATAACATATCTCTATGGCAGCTTGATTAATATACTGAATATTCAACTATCATGATCATGTGATAGCTGTGTGATCCACAGTGGAAGGCAGGCCCTTGAACACAGCTATGTAGTATTATACATTACAACACTGACACAGAGAAATGTGATATGTCATGAGCTGCAGCCATAATCTATGTCTAGGTACAGCTGGATAAACTTCATAAATCATTATCATGACACCTACATTTATTTATTCCCTCTCACTGAAGCAGCATGTTTCTCAGTTAAAGACTTTCCTCTAAGTACATGTGCACAATATTTATTTGCACACATAACTCAAGCAAGGTTATTTATTTCATCATCTTGGTCCACTTTAGCAAGAAGCACTGAACATTAAACTTGGACATTTAAAGTGGATTACCTTCTTTAAGTTAGATTTGTAATAATTTCCCATGCAATTAGTGCAACAGAAATATTTGTATTATACGTTATATATGATATGATATTATAATTCATATATTATAATTAGCTATGTAGCTAATATGGAAAAGGACATTCCATACATTTTACACTTTCACAAAAGTGGCTCCAGAAGAACAAACAAATGTAGCACTGCTCGAATATGTCCTTTCCTATTTCTTATTTTAGTCTTCTTGTTCAATAGTTTTGAAATTAAATTAGGCAAAATTACTCTTTTTTTAAATTTGTTTTGCTCTTTCTTTTTGAACTAAATCCTCTGCACTAACCTGCCTTAAAGTCAAAGCCATTTTGACTGTGACATCTATAACGCAGTTAAGGTGAACATCCTCTGTCTGCTGTATGACTAAATTGTTTTTTCCATGGCTGTTTAAAGATAATACAATCAGTGGGGCGAGGTTTGAAAAGGTCTGAGGAAAGTAAAATGTGGCAGAGTTCCAATTGATTTAAGTATTTCTATGCTTTAATTCTACTTTCTCTGAAAGGAAAGCAGAACTATTGATGAACCAAATTGAAACTCTTTGATACATTTAAGGAGGTTTTGAATGTCAAGAAAGTTAGAATTTGAGCTTTTATAAACCAGATGCAGAGACAGATGTCCGGGCGGGGGTGTATCCATTCAGAGTTCCCCCGAGTTCAAAGTTCAATACTGACTGTCGAAAATCCCTCGAGTTTAAAACTATTAAATGAGACAAGAGTCACATTCACAGCACATGTATTTCAACACGCTGAAATTGCTTTGCTTCAATGTGTATGGTAAAATACAGTGTGACATTTTCTCCACCTTTGAAGTGAAAAATAAGGGCCTTTTTAGGGACAATATGACATGAATAATGAGTAGATGTGGTGTCAGGGTGCTGGAAAGGCTACTTTTGCTATGCTGACATTAATAACAAAACAAGTTCAACAAGCCTTGGACATAATTCATACCTATTAGAGTCAGTATTCTGAGTTGTTAGAGTGAATTATCTTCATAGTCATCTAAAGCAGCCTCATTAAAGCACAACAGGAACATGTCTCTGACATCAGACACTATCTGCTGACCTTGAAGGAGGGAATGTATTATTAAAGGAATGTATTACACTCTGGAGAAATTAGCATGCTTTAAACTTCCTTCTAAAGTTTTTTTAATCCGCCTGCAGTTTTTCTGCCCTGTTTTATAAATATGTAATTAACTGTTAGTCATTCTTTGCCAATATGATGACATGGTGTTTGTCGATTGCATCTTCTATCGCATATTTATGTAGATTAGGTATGGAAAATCTAAAAGTGATGCGGTTATATTACAAAAGTTTATATGTGTACTTTCTATCACCACATATATTTACTATGTACATTCCTAAAACCATACACAAATCAGAAAGTCTTAAATTATAAAAAAGTTTATTTTCCATTGTATCCCTCTTTATACTTTGACCATTTTAAATACTTGACTTTTAGCTCAGACCAGTCCGCTAGGATTCTGAGGAGCCTTTGGCATCTATGAATCTCGCCATGGGAGGTGGGTGTTTAGCATGCAAGCATTGTTTGTAAGGTTGTGTGTGTGAATACAAATACGTTTGTATGTTTGTACCTTTATATCTCTATGATATGACGTGTGGGGCCGCAATAGAGCTGTTGGTTGCTGGTCCAGTTAGAAAAGGATTGTATTGTTGGGCTTTTTGTCACCTTTCGGACGTCTAACAATTGTCAAATCCTTTATTATTTCACAAAAAGCCACCAATAAAAATGACAAATGAATGATCTTAGGCCCTCCAAGTGTTGTTAGTGGTTCTTTGGAGAACGCCTGACCTCTATGTTAGAAACCACCGAACTCAGTTAACACATTTTATATAAAGTAGTTAAAAAGAATTCCACCTCGTCCAGTTACAGCAGTAAAATGCTGCTTACACGGTGTTGCATCATTAACAGTGTGTCATTTGAAGTCATTTAGCAGTTTTAAAGGGCAATTTTTCTGCAGCACTTTTGCTGTTGATAACTGGATTTTGAATATAGATGTTCAGTAGGTAATTAAAATGATTACTATTTCTTAGGTAAGTGATCTAAAGGGATCTTCCGTGGCAGCCAGCTTCCAGCCAACAGGTTCAGCATTGTCATGGGCATAATTTCCACTGGGGACAGGGGGGACATGTCCCGTTTGTGTCCCCCCCACTTTTCAAATGTGTTTTTTTCTTCTTCTTTTTTACATCTGTGTGTGTGTGTGTGGCGGGAGCGCATTTTGTGTGTGAGAGAGAGACAGAGAGAGAGACAGAGAGAGTTACGGGGGTTGCTGTTAGCATCTGGTGCTAGCTCGGAGCTAACGGAGATTAGAAGCTGTTTCAACAATAAGGAGAGGGAGAGTCCTCTCCTTTCGGACTGAGATAACGTCAGCTCAGGGAGGTAAAGGACTCGCTGAGTGATTATATTATAAACTTTAGTCTAAGTTATCTCAGTGGGTCTCAAACGGTTTGGTCTAAACAAATATTTCCATCTATTTAATATAGTTGTTAAAAATAAGTTAAAAAATAATTCCAATGTCAGTAAAAAATTAAAACACAGTTTGAAAGGGGAGTGATTAGTAAAATACGCATAAATAAAAAGAAAGAATGCAGACTAGGTAAGATAAAGATATAGATAGGAGTATATCGATGATTTCTTATTGGTTGTGAGCATATTCTAATGGCTTTTGGAGTATTGAAATATATACAGTTCTGTTTCATATGAGTATTGAGAGCTGTATCCATAAATCTCTTAATTTGTGCACCAGATTGATGCCTTTAACTTCAATTTAAAGAAAAATATCTTACCGGGGGTGCATGCCCCCGGACCCCCCTATAGGATGTGAGGTCATCACAAATAAAACAGGTTCATGGATAGATAAGTTTGCACACTCATTATATACTGTACACTACACGTTATTCTTGGATTAGTTAACATCATAGTCCCTAATATATATTTGTAGAAAGGCAGGAAATGGAATTAAATCGAGAACAATGTTTCATTGCAGAGGACCCCCTGTTTTGTGTCCCCTCCACTTCTCAAACCAAAGTTACACCCTTGAGCATCGTAACTCTGCATCTCCGTCCCTGTTTGAGTGCTCCACCTCAGCAACCCCCGACAAAAAGATCTAACGCGGCCGCTGCCTGATTCAAGTTTAATCAATAGAGCTGACTGAGGAAGACAATCTCCAGCAACAGGGTTTGAATATTAACAAGAACCAATTTCCCTCACTACCTACAACTTTAAAAAAGTTATAATCTCCGACGAGACAAGTGAACTTTAACTCACATCCAAATCTTTTGTAATCACTAGCAGTGTTTTCAATTCTCATCTACTTCACTCTTCACACAGGCCATGCAGATAAGAGAGAACTGTTGAAAGAAGGATTCAGAACAGCTGCTCTATCTCAGCACAAAGTACAGTGTGCATATTCCTCAATTTGCATTAGTAAATGCCAAGAATCTATCGTCAGGTGATAGTTTATAGATATGAGGTGGCTGAGACTGAGGCCAAGTTGGCTCATTGCAAGAGATCCGGATGTTATTTAATAAGTTTGCTAAATTAAGTTATTTAATAAGTTTGCTAAATTACCTCATGCCACCCTTTCTTTCTTTTCTTTATCTTCTTTTCACTTCCCCACATCCTATCACTCTTCTCACTTTATGCTCTGATGCTTGAAAAAGTAGTCTCTGTTTTAGTATTTGTGCTGTAAGGAAGAGTGATTTGCTTTAGTTTCAAGCTAAGGGAAAGCTTTATTTTCCAAAAATAGTATGCAATACTTTTTTAAGAAGAGGTTTAATGCTTAAGGTTCCAATAGATTATTTTTATTATGAAAAGTAAGCATTTAAAAGTAAAGGAAGCCCTTCATATCTTTTCTGGCAATGGCGCCACCAGCTTGCAGTACGGTTCAATGTAAATCTTCAACACCATTTCTGTTGTATCTTAAAGCATTTCCTGTGGTCCTGCTTCTGTTTGGGACTTGTATAATGTTTTTATAACAGCAGGATTAACACTGTTCACTGTGACTGCAATTTGAAATGTATTAACAAAAATTACTTGTCAGTGTCTCTGGAGGATTTTGACAAAGCAGCATCATTTCACGGCAGAGGCCATGAAGATCAACAGCATGAGAAAAACATGAAGCTTCTAAAAGATAGAGAATAAATAATAGAGGCGAAAGAGGACTGAATACCAGACACAATCATATTTAAGTGAATATATGAAACATGGTAACCATATTCCTTTCAGTGTCAAATTGTAAAAAAAACTTCTCATGAAGTGACATTCAAGCTGTCAAAATGACAGTAATGTTCCTAGGAACTGGGACAGAGGGGTTGGATCAGGTAAAGCATTAATTGAAACGGGAATAATTGAATTGTTTATATCCACAGGCTGTTAATGACTCACTTGTTGGGAGTCTGTTGCTCTGATGAGCTCTATTATTAGATTGATGTTATTCTCAGTGAAAATTGCTGTGGTTCAATAAGGAGTTGAAGAAACGCCAATTAGCTCCTGCCTCTATTTGGAAGATGAATGGTTTATAAATGTGTGTTTTATTTCAGTTCTGTGTCCTTTTGTTAGCCTATCGACCCAGTTTTAAAAAGTTACACATGTTTTAGCCATTGACTGTGTTTTCTGCAAAACCATAATGTCCCGTGTGCCGACTCAGCTAGTTTCAATCATAACACAGTACTTTACCACATTTTAAAAAAACTCAAATCCCTGTACTTTAAGTAAAACCTTTGAAAATGGATATCATCTCAGAGTATTGGACCAAAAAAGCAACAAAGCAAAACAAACGATTGTAGATTCAGTGCCATGACCACAGTATGTTATTTGTAAAGGCTTATTGTTTCCAAAACCACTCACACAGCCAACACGGGAAACCCAAACCAGGAACTGAAATGGGAAAATGTTATAAAATGCAACCAATCACCACAAAGAGCAATGTGTTCCTACAGTTCAGAACTTTTCAACACATTTTAGTTTCAGTATTTTCAGACCTCAGGAAATGTATTTCTTAGCTTGCAAGAGTTCTGCAAAAGTTTAAACCCCTTCAACTGAACTCTTATGTTTCTGTGTTAACACCCTCTTACTGTTGCTCGATCAATGCTACCTATTGAATGAATCGTGCATACATTACTGTAATGTGTTATATGATACAGAACTTTAAACAGATGATATCAAATATAAATAAATGTGATTTAAATATTTTCTCTGTTTCCACCATCTTTATTAATGACAGAAGTTTTGGCAGGACTTACTGTAAAGTGGGCTGATGTATCTTATCTTATTGGACTACTTCTATTCATTTCTATTTCTATTAAATCATCTTTAACAACATGAGACACTGTTGCCCCCAAGTGGTCATGAAAAAAAGTAAGTTGCAAGAGCTGTTAACAAAATGTGGAGGAGATGAAATAGCCTGCCAGTTGAAATCTCTCTTGTAGACTATACAGTAGTTTATGTTGCTCATGTAAAGGGACATTTTCAAGAGCAGAATGATTAAATACAAGGACGGTGTTGTCCCGATGAGTGATATACAACAAAATCTGAAAATGGTTCTAATCCCAGGCTTCAGAAGAAAACACAAGGTCAGAGTTGTCCCTGTGTAAATTCATGCATCTGTTGCATACTGATAAAGCAGAGAGAAGTATGATTGTGCTCCAACAGAAGAGAAACTCATCAGAAGTTAGCAGCTCTTACTATACTGTAATACAGTCAAACGTACAGCTCTCTATTGAAGCACTTCTATCTGCTTTCAAAGCTCCCCTCTTACTATAGAGCTTGGTATTAAATAGGCTTGAGATCATTTTCAACTTACAGCTGTTCAGCATTTGAGTGGTTAACCTAAAGAAGCCTATCTCACCATCTCCTCCTACTATTCTATTTTAGTTTGTATTCACTTGTTTTATTGTGTTGCATTGTTGGAGGGGCCTGTGACCTAAAATGTTCTTTGTCATATATACACTGTAGATATGTACAAATGAAAATAAAAGCCTTGAAACTTGAAACTCACTTATATTTTGCAATAGAGAAAAACTTAAAAATTATGTTTTTTATTTGTCCTATTGATTTACAAATTGCTCTACCAGAAAAAGTTGATTTCAATGTGTTGGGGTTGGAACTAGCCATAATGTTATCATAACCAAATCTGACAATATCTTCTTGGTTAATCATTTTTTCCATAAAATTTCAGAAAAAAGTGAAAAATGTACATTCCTTACGTAACTTAATTTAATGTCTTCATTTTTTATCTGAGCCATGGTCAAAAACCTAAAGAAATACAGTTCACATATAAAAAGAAAAGCAGTAAATATTTACATTTAAGGTCCATTTTTCTATATTTGTATTCTGTTGAATGATGATATATTTAATTCATGTCCTGAATGTGGCACACAGGTTTCCCTACATGGGCCGATCAGCCTGAGGCACCTGATGACCCCTCGCCGAAGCGTTTCCATGGTTTGAGCAGTGTGATTGACAGCTGAGTTTGGGGTGAGGTCTGAAGGTCGTCCTCACTGTTCCTCCCCCATGTGTTCCACGCTCACACTAATCACATCCTCAGCCTTGACAGATCATCCATCTTTCTCATCCCATGCTGCATTGCTTCTCCCTCTTCCTCGTCACCGTCTGCCCTCAGAGAAGAGGTCGACAAATGGAGACTGCGTCATGCATCTCTGGTAATTATCGACCTGACTTTTTGCTGTTTTAATGAACACGTCAGCTTCTGGTTTTACTTCCTTGTATTGGAGGAAACCCAACCTGTCTTAAAACTGAAACCTAAAAAAAATTGCTGCAACAGGTCAATGCATTTAAATTATTCTCCCATATTATCATTGTTATTATTATTAAATGGCACTGCACGCAGCCACTCATTTAAAAATATTCACCACACACAGGAAATAACAAATATAAAGTCATGATGGAGTTTTTAGGCCCCGTCCACACGGAGACGAAACGGAGCCGAAAACGAACCAATGTCGATATCAAAAAAGTCTTCCGTCCACACGGAATCGGCTCAATAAACGTGTCCGTCCACACAAGACCGCTCGACCCGCTGGAGACGCTGTAGTACATATGCCGGGCCTGTAAGTGGCGCTGTACTACTTCTGCCACAAAATACACCATAAACAGCGAAGAAGACCCCGAGCATGGTTGCCATGGTTGCCCTTCTGTTTATTCTCCGCGGTGGACGGCGTGTTCTCCTGCTGTATATCTCTCCGGTAGTCCACTNATTCTTCTTCGCTGCTTTTGTAGCAGACTACAGCGCCACTTACAGGCCTGGCATATGTACTACAGCGTCTCCATCGCTTTCGAACGGCGATGGCCGTGGCTGTCTCCTCCTGACAGGTGGAGAGTTGCCCATATAGGCGGAGCTCCTCATTTCTGACGTCAGAGATATTTCAAATCTGTATCAGTCTGTATCAGATCCGTTGCAGCCCCGTTTTTATAGATTTGGGTATGGAGGAAAAGAGAGAGGGTAGTGTTTTCTGACACTTGGTGAGTTCCCTGACACACCGGAGACACATATATAAAAGACGTACACAAGTTCATTTTGCATGATAGGTCCCCTTTAAGTTAAAATGGCAACTTTATTCCTTCGTTCACCTCAATGAAAAAGCTCTGCCAAATGTAAAAGAACAAAACTTTTGCTCATTGTTACAGCAAAACATTTGTTTTCTCTTCTCATTCAAACATCTTGTGGTTATCATTTCCCAAACACAACAGGCCAGAGGACATATTGTGTTCGTGATACACTGGCTCTCTGTAGGCTTGCATGTTTGCATGGTTAAACAGACAAATCTCTTTGGGAACAGCAGCTTTCAGACCAAAAGACTACTTTTGCAGTCACACACAATGTTGAGAGAGTGACCTAAATTGAACCACAGAGAAGCGAAACTACACAAATTAGTCTCAAAATGAATCATGAATATGTTGCAAGACTAAAGGTAATTATTGAGGTGGATAGATAACATTATTTTTACATTAGGTTTAGACGATTTCTAGTTGTTAAGACATCGCATATTCTTCGCATTATTAAAGAAAGCACACCGATAACCGATCACAGTTTTTAACTTTTTGTTTTAAGGAAGGTATTTTTAAAGCCATTGATAGACAGTGTCTATGGTACTACTCTGCAGACTGCTGTGGGATATATTTTGATAAATACACAATTGTATGATCAGCATACATTTGGAAGAGACCTTTTTACAGCTCTCTGTTACAGTAACTCGTTAATGTGTAAGCAAAAGAGCAGTGGCCCCAAATTGGAGCTTTGTGGTATGCCCATTTTGTAATTGTAGGGGTTTGAGTCATACCATTCATTTGAAACATTTTTCTTTTGACAAGTACTTCATCTTCCCATTCAAAGGCCCTTTTTCAGTTTAAAAAAAATGATTTCATTTTACCTTGATCAATTGTGAGACATAAAAAGGAACTTGCTGCATCTATTTCTGAAGTCTCTGACAGCCCTATGGTTTGCGTATTTACAAATGTATCCATACAAATGTTGCAAAAAATCATGTTAAACCATATTGTAGAACTGAATTTATATTCTGTACGTGGCTCTCAAACTCAGGGATTTTGTTCTTCTGAAGCCCAGCCTTTTGATTATTGACATTTGGTCTCTGTAAAACTCTGCAAACTTGTGAGACTTGTAAGGTGTCGGTTCATGCATGAGTGAGAAGGAAATGAATGGTTCAGAAGGAGGTGAAGGGCACGCTGAAAAGATGGATTTTCATGCTTTAGCAGGGAATAACTGAAAGCATTTAGAAGGGTTATTCCATCTCCTGCGAGCAGGGAGGAAGAAAGTCAAATCTCAACGTAACAGTGACCAGTTCACTTTGCCCTCAGCAGGAGTGCTGTAGGGCCAGGACACAGGCCTGTAATGTTAGATTAAGTATTGTAGTAGCCTTGTAGCAAATGGTAAATGGTGTGCACTTAAAGCGTTTTTTCTGCCTTTAACGAGTGCCTTACAATTGGCCTCTCATATATCCATGCACATATATATTCACTGAGTTAAGTGGCCTACATCCCTATTGGGAGCAACCTGGGGTTCAGTGTCTTTCACAAGGAATCTTCAAAACGTGGACAAGAAGAGGAGGAAAGATCATGGTCATGGTTAAACAAACTATTCTGGTAGCGGTAAATTCCTAGAGTCTCTACTGGTTGTCTAGATAGATAGGTGCTCTGGGTAAAGTGTGATATTGACCTGTGACACCGTGCTTGGCCCTTTATTTTTGGTTTTTGTTGAAACTATTGCCGTATGTTTATAAACGTGCCGTATGTTTATTAATTTGAGTTTATAATCTCAAATTCATCCAGATTTTTTCTTATACCTATTATCAAAATATGAGGGATGAGCACAATGACATTTTCCTTTTAGTGCCTTTACTGACCTTTACTGCTTGACTTTCGCAACATAAAGCGAGATGTGTGGCTCACTGTGCTAATGTCCTGGTCATTACACCTGACAAGAGCTTTATATGTTATCCACAAGATATTCCCACCATCTTTAGACTACAGTAGGCTCTTTGTAATGGATACCTAAAGCACTGGGCAGGAAGAAAGGCCCGACTTAGTCATTAAACCTGGAATGAATGCACTTGACTGTGCATAAATAAATCCTGCTCGTCTGGCTGGCGGCATGGTGTGGACAAGCCAAGAGTGACCATTTTCAGTAATGAACAAAGGTGCGGCAGACACAAGCTCCGTTCTCCGCTGTGCCAAGATGTGTCGGCACATTTGTTACCTTTCTGATGGCACTACTTCAACTAAATGCAGAGTCATTTCAGACAGGTGTCTCTCAAAATAGCTCCTGGAGGCTTCTGAAAGAGAAAATGCTTAAAATTGCAGCTTCTAGGGACAAAGCAATAAATCTGAGGACATGACAAAAATTCAGATTCAGATTCCAATAAGACATAAGGTGCCAATATCATTAATATAATTAAGTTTTACTTAAAGCTTGAAAAGCCTGCTATTAAAGCCAGAAATGAAAAGTGACCTTCAAGTGGCAGTTGAGATGGAGGACAGACACACATGACGGAGCATTGAAAACTTGATGAGAGACGTCAATTAAGGGTAGAAAACAAACTTTTCCACTTAGAAAAGCTAAAACTTGATAAATGAAACCTCAAAAAGTATCAAACAGACTTCATAATGGATTCTGATAAACAGACAATGAACACTATGATGGCCAGCGGTTTCTTCATGTATTAAGAACACTATTAGCTAAAGGCGATTTCTTTAACTTCTATCTCGTTGTGCTTTGATGTGTCAAAAGGACCAATACTCAGCCTCTAATCACCCTGCTGCCATCTATTTACTGTAATTGCTTTAAAAATGTGTCTCATTACATCATTTTTTTTTGCATCACCCTTCTCTTCTCTTTGATCACTTTGCAGCAACAATATTTTAACCATTGGGCATTTTATGAATGATTGCTTATGGGTAAGGTAATTAAATATTTGCCTATGGTATGCCATTTATACATACTGCTTATATACAGTGCATATACTATACCCATAATTCATAATCTCCAGAAAAAAACCTTTTCCACAGCAGCACAATCAATACAATACATTAGTGAACACCAACTGGCGGCCCGCGGGCCACATCCGGCCCGCCAGACATTCTCATCCGGCCCGCACGACGGGGGTTACTGTGGCGTTGGCGGAGTGGTTACTGCGTTCGGCCCCCACCCATTTTTTTTTTACAACGTCTTGTGAGTAAGGTGCAGAACCGGAGTCCAACAGAGAGGCAGCAGCTGCGGGTCAGTAGACTGCGTACTGCGAAACCTTCCCTGCCTTGAAGAAGAAGTGATCCTTCGTTGTGAAGAGTCTGGTTAATGCGCTCCGCACCACAGCAGTTGTCCCGCTGCGACAGAGTCCAACAGAGAGGCAGGAGCTGCGGGACAGTAGCCTAGAAGCAGGGTTGGGTTGTAACGGAATACATGTAACGGCGTTACGTAATCAGAATACAAAAATCAAGTCGGCTAACTGTATTCAGCTGGCGTTACATTTGAAAAACAAGAATTCTGATTACAGTCACTGTCGTAAACCTGAAGTGAATATATTTTGGAATACTTATTGGAATTATTGGTGGAAAAGTTTCCTCATAAAATGTAATATTCATTACCGGCAGAACTGTGTGCACACTGCACAGCGCTGCAGCATGTCTGTGAGCGAGAGAGAGATGCAGCGTGTCTGTGAGGCCCCGCCCCCGCACGCAGATGAGAGAGAGACCTCTTTTAAAATATATTGAAAGTTAGAAACGGAGATGGTTAGATAAAATGTGCAAGATAACGTTTATGTAGCATTTATTTATTGTCGAAATGATGACATTTCATAACGGGATCAAATAAATGGCCTGCTGCTGCTGAATGCATGGAGCAAGTGACTGGAAAAAGTTATTAAATCGTTTCAGATAATATTAATAATAATAATGATAATTCACTCTATTTAGGGGCGCCTTTCAAAGCACCCAAGGACACCTTACAATTCACAACATATTTCAAGGAAAGGTGTTAAGCTTGGGTGCACATGAATCGCGTATGAACAATAAGTAAATCAGACTCGGTATTCTCTTCAGCATGTCTCCGGTAAGTTTATTCACAGACTGACAACAGTCAACGTAGTGACGTCACATTAGGACGTACCTTCATACAAGAACAGAATAACAGTGCGACTGCTACCGTAGTACACAGACTAAGGGCGTCATCAAATAATAATACTTAACAAAAGGTTTTAAGACAGTAAAGAATGCAGTCCGGGTGATGTTTTTTATGTGGGGTGCAAATGAGAGGGAGCTGTCCACAGTGACACCAAGATGTTGTGTTTGAGTTCTTGATAAGCCATTAAAACAGTAAAATAAGTGTCTCCTGTTCACCAAAACATACCCATCTGTTATGGAAAAAGAAAGTATTCCAAAAGTTTTGGAATACTTTCTTTTTCCATAACAGATGGGTATGTTTTGGTGAACAGGAGACACTTATTTTACTGTTTTAATGGCTTATCAAGAACTCAAACACANTGGGACAGACGAGAGCAGGCCGGTTATATCGATTGGGAGATACACGGGGCCAGTGATAATTGCGAGAGGACACATAAACAGGAATGGAGAAAATACACATGATTATAGCATGAGGGGCTAAAAAACCGAATAAAATAAAATACTAGAGATACTTCGCTCAATCAAAGTAGGATTTGCCTCCTCTTTGCCTCCCTCGTGACTCCCGCAGGACTCTAATGTCTTTGTCAGTCTCCCGCAGGACTCTAATGTCTTCGTCTGTCTGACGCTTTGAGATTTAAATCTAAATTTGATAAAAGGTTATTATTCAACCATTCTGGGACATAGATTACTTTTTAAGGATAAGACGACTACAGGATCTACTGACAGAAGTGGAATCTTTAACCTTAACATCTGCTGGACCTTCAAGTTTATAGATGAAGACTGAAAGACATTGTTGGACATCTCCTCTCCTCACATCATCTAACATTTGAAAACCCCACTAACCAACTCTCTTTAATTTAGCTCACATTACATGGCAGCTATCGAACTTAGAAGTAATTTTAGCATTCGGTAAGATAAGAAAAACACGTCAGGATTCTGATTTTAAAAACCCTCCAGCTTAGATATTAATGTCAGTTAAATGTTTGATTTGATTCAGGTTGCAGTCTTTGAGTGTTCCCATAATGATCTCTACCTCAGTTTGAGGTATGAAGCCCCTGTTGGGAGGCGCATTTTGATTCATTCAGCTTTAAATTATGTTTTTGATTATCGTTTGATAGGAATGCTATGAATTATTTATCACAAGTATACAGTGAACTATATTTGGTCTCTCTAGCATAATTATTACTTATCTTCATAATTAAGCTATACGATGCCTCAAAAAGGTGGATTGATTATTCAAGTTATCAGAAATATTTACAGGACCGGAAACAACTCTCAGCAATTCAGTACAGATGATACTGTACAATGCTCATTTCCCACAGAAGTTGTGATGGTATGCATTTCCACTATGGACATTTCCACACTGTGTGAGATTTCATCAAAACATATCCAGACATAAATCCAGACAAAAAGGTGTTATTATGAGCTACCATGGTTAAACCTGATCTTTGCACACAGATGGTTTATAATTTCAGTTTCAGGGCGAGACATGATGACCCTGATTTTCCTCCTGATTGCCTCACACTGATTGCTCAATAGTGCACAGACACTGTTATTAGGCTAGTTAGGCAAAAAGTAATTCTCTACTCAACCAAAGAGATTCCACATTTTAAGCAGACAGAAATTTGGTTGGCTCTTGTATTACTGTGATGCAGGTGTTTTTACTCTGTGGGTTCAAAAACAGCATACATATGTTTAAAGTGAGTTGTACAAATGCGGTACAGCATAGATTTGGCAAAAATCAACATTATATCAAAGTCACTCTCTTATCTATTGTAGCATATCCCTCCGAAATATGGTCGTAGACTTTACTGATGATTTAGAATTGATTGAAACTCCAGCGTCAACGTAAGAGTTTGTGCCTCTTCGGGGGGTGCTAACACTTAACCACACTTTATTATTTTCTTTCTCCGTCTTTATATGTAGAAGATATTACTTTTCTCCGTTACTTTGTTTCTATAGCAACAACAACTTCCTGTAAACAGCGTAAACTCGCCTTCAAAAATAAAAGCATCTAAATAAAACAGGAAGTTAACCTAAATTACATTTAAGACATATATAAAACTGCAACGAAAACAATGCAACATCCCCTTCAGTCTCACAGAACGCAACTTGGGTTATTTACATCTATGCTTACATTTTCATTTTGCTATCTGGTTGTTGTTGTTGTTTTTGGGTTAAAAATATGATTTGTTTAAATAGATTGGTAACCACCAAAGTCAGAGAGAGAAATAGAATAGAATCAAATGTGACTCACGTTGCACATCCAAAATGACCTCTAACCTGAAATGGTATTATTTTTCAGACTAAATTACAGATGAAGTCAATGATAAGAATTCAAATGAATTATTTTTTCAAAAATACTAGTTAGAAAACAAAACCCCATTGTTTAAGGCTTGTAGTAAAGAGCTCCTCTCTCCCTCACATCTGTCGCTTTTAGAATAGTCAAGGTGTACTGCATAAATCAAGCACGACCGAAGGAGAAGTTCTGAGTGATGATTTCCCGCTACAAGTCATGTCTCATCCTCCTATCAGTGACTTGAATCTAGACATACCTGTTACATTTTGTCGCTCCAGGGAACACTGAAGGGGAACATTATACAGCACTGTCAGATGTGGAGCTGCTGAAGCTCTCCGCGAACATTTCTTACAGAGACGATTTGGGATTAGACTGTCACATGGCTGTGTTCCCTTATCTTAACAGCTGATCTGAAATAAATGGAGAGTGGTAAGCCACAATATTATTTTTCAGACTGAGGGGCAAAAGGGTCAAATAACATCCTTCAAAATGGCTGCGATTAGTATGGGAAACTTCAAAGAATTGATATAGAGCAAGATAACCATAGAGCACAAATTACCCTCTGCAAGAGACCTTTTATAGCAATGAGATGAGAAAAAAAAAAACCAGACCAGCTTGATCAAAAAAAGTGGAAAATATTCACATAGCCGCTTTTGCCAATGAAATAAATATTATTAGTTGTATATTATTTTATATATAATAAATTATTCAAATGTCATTACTTTGGACATAATAAAGAAATATTCTGTATATCATAAAACCATCAAATTTGGCCAAATTGCTATATCAACTTAATTTACAGTCAATATCATGCATATAAATGACCTTAAATCCAACACCATTATCATACAAGGGGCGTTGGTGAACTCCAGTTCGAAACCCGCCTCGGCCGCCACTTCGTCAGGCCGTTGTGTCCTTGGACAAGACAGTTTACCCACATTTGCTCCTGTGGGTAATGTCCACAGTAATGACTCTTTACATGTCTAATATGTGTAATGTGTAATTGTAAAGCGCTTTGAGCACCTGTAAAAGCGCTCTAATAAAAAATGTAATGCATTATTATTATTATTATTATTATTATAAAACCGATTATTTCAGTTGAAATGCTTCAAGAATACAGTACACATCTATAAATAACTTGTTTGTATTCATCTTCAACATTAATATCAGTGTTCTTGGCTGAAAAGCACTGTACTTTGCATATTTTGGACTAAACTCATAGCTGCTGTGCTCTGTGAATTCTGCAACACTGGAAGCCTAATGTTGACATTTGCACAATACCTAATTATCTTTTTGAAGATAAATATAAATCACTGTTGATGTAATGGATTAAATGGAGACCAAGGCAACAGCACCTCTCCCATGCAGCCATGTCTGGTTAATTGAACTCCAGCTCGATGTGCCCTTTGCACGTCTCCCCTGGCACATTCCCCTCCATGCGTAGGTTAATTGAACCGCACAGAGTGTTGGCTCTTCTAACATCTGCACGTAAATGGGCCGTATTTCAGGATCACATGGCAACTTTATAAGAGCAATCATGTCACAGGTAGATGAACCCTGTTTTTTATAGAGCCTTGTAATTGTGTGATAGTTAACCAGTGAAGTGAAAATCTTTAGCCTCTCACTCATTCAGTCATTTTAATTTATGGAGCATTTCCACAGGGCTGTAGAGAGCCGCAACAATTAATATTCAAACATATTTTCTGTAAAACATTTTGAATGGATAAGGAGTGATGATGAAGATTTTTCAAGCCCCAGAAGCAAAGGACAATGAAATAAAAGCTACATATTATTCTCAACTCTGACATGTTTTATAAAAATAAAAAATGAAAATTCAACTAGAAAACACAAAAGTGGAAGTAAATGTTCGGTAAAGTTGTACACACAATTAAACATGTTCAGTCTATAATGCTGTAGAAGCTGCTGTTGCACCAGCTATTCTCTGTTGAAGAATCAATCAAACCACTTATCAGTCTATTAATGGTGATAAAACGAGGACATCGTATAAAGTCCACAAGGGACCATTTAAACATGTCTGCATCAAGACAGAATACATGCCCCGCAAAATCCTCTTGACCCCACAAATTAAAGACAGCTGTTCATGGAAAATGAGCGTTTTCATTGAATTAATGATGCTGAGATTCCAGTGAGGAATTCTGGTACTGTTTTACACATGGCATTTCAAACTAAACTAGAGTTATACGTAGCTAAATGTAAAGTATATACGATATCTGTATAGTATAAGGAATCACTTGTTGCAGGGATCACCAACTACATTTGTCCAAGGGCCAAAATGTATCCAATAGACACTATCGCGGGCCAGCGATTTCTGGGGGGGGCATAAAGCTTATAGCAGACTCTTCACACTAACGAAGGATCACTTCTAGGCAGGGTTGGGAGGGTTACTTTGTAAATGTAATCAGTCACTGAATACTGCCTACATGCTCTGAAAGTAATCAGAATACAGTTACAGTTACGTGTCTTAAAAAAGTAACGTATTCAGATTACTTTTTTAATACTTTATTTTTCCATAACAGATGGGTATGTTTTGGTGAACAGGAGACACTTATTTTACTGTTTTAATAGCTTATCAAGAACTCAAACACAACATCTTGGTGTCATTCTGGACAGCTCCCTCTCATCTGCACCCCACATAAAAAACATCACCCGGACTGCATTCTTTGTACTGTCTTAAAACCTTTCCTTGGAATATGTTATGAATTGTAAGGTGTCCTTGGGTGCTTTGAAAGGCGCCCCTAAATAGAATGAATTATCATCATTATTATTTATTATCTGAAACGATGTAATAACTTTTAAAACTTGTTCCAGTCACTTGCCCCATGCATTCAGCAGCAGCAGGCCATTCACTTTGATTTCGTCCCGTTATGAAATGTCATCATTTCGACAATAAATAAATGCTACATAAACGTTATCTTGCACATTTTATCTAACCATCTCCGTTTCTAACTTTCATCTGCGTGCGGGGGCGGGGCTTCACAGACTCGCTGCATCTCTCTCTCGCTCAGACATGCTGCAGCGCTGTGCAGTCTGCACACAGTTCTAACGGTAATGAATATTACATTTTGTGAGGAAACTTTTCCACCAATAATTCCAATAAGTATTCCAAAAATATACGCAGAACGCAGTAACCACTCCGCCAACGCCAGTCACCCCCGTCGTGCGGGCCGGATGAGAATGTCTGGCGGGCCGGATGTGGCCCGCGGGCCGCCAGTTGGTGGTCNTCGATATAACCGCCCAGCTCTCGTCTATCCCACATGCTCCACTGAGATCCAACATCTAGTTTCAGGGGGCCTGTGGAACTGCCAGTCAGCTGTTCCTAAGGCTGACTTCATCTCTGGCTACGTTTCCCTGCAGTCTCTGGATTTCCTTGCTCTCACTGAGACCTGGATTACTCCATCCAACACATCCACCCCAGCAGCTCTCTCCACAGCATATTCCTTCTCCCACACACCCAGACCCACGGGCAGAGGAGGTGGCACTGGTCTCCTGCTCTCTCCCAAATGGAGCTTTTCCCTCTTCAAGCTACCTAACTTCACTCCTTCCACCTTTGAATTCCATGCCGTCACAGTAACCCATCCTATACAATTAACCATTGTTGTTCTCTACCGTTCTCCTACTCTCTCATCTCTCTCTCAAAGACGGCGCTCAAACCTCCGTCCTCAACCTGCTCAAGTGCTCCTTCGCCTCCCGACTCTACGTGGCGACTCCATCTCTCATCATCCCTCTCCCTTGTTTCCAATGCCGCCTGTCCACGTCTTAATTCTTCTCTAATCAAAACAATACAACCTTTCCCCATCTCTCTTACTTTTACTTCTTCACTAGCCCTACACATCCTCGCCCAAAATGTCTCTCCAATCTTCATCTCGGCAAAGGAACTTACTTTATACTCTTAGTCCTCGTAACGGTCGCATATACTCAACCACCCCTACCTCTCCGTCACTCTTTCGTTTCCACCAATTTGTCTCTACAATCAAGTCTATAGAAAGGGGACAGACCTCCAACTTCAGAGGCTCTTCAGTTGTCGCCCTCCGGCAAAAGTCCCTACACACTCTCCTCTGAATCGATAAAGGACGCGTTTTGAGGGGGTCCG
>NW_011369945.1:2314644-2356559 GCF_000735185.1 Notothenia coriiceps
CATCAGATCCTCCTTCGCACTCTCCAAGAACTTGGAGTTTCAGGCTCTGCACTTTCCCTCCTCACCTCATACCTCAAAGACCGCACCTACAGGGTAACTTGGAGAGGGTCCGAGTCCGACCCTTGTCAATTAACTACAGGGGTCCCTCAGGGCTCTGTTCTTGGTCCCCTCCTCTTCTCCTTGTACACAAACTCGCTCGGATCAGTCATTAGCCCGCATGGTTTTTCATACCACTGCTACGCTAACGACACCCTATTAATTCTGTCCTTTCCCCGCTCAGAGACCCAGGTCGTCGCACGCATCTCTGCTTGCCTAGCAGACATCTCTCAGTGGATGTCTGCTCACCACCTCAAGCTCAACCTTGACAAGACTGAACTGCTTTTCCTTCCGGGAAAAGATTGTCCCACTCTTGACCTAACAATCAACATCGGCACCTCGATTGTTTCCCCGACTCAGACTGCAAGGAATCTGGGTGTGACCCTAGATAACAAACTGTCCTTCACTGCAAACATCGCTGCTACAACCCGCTGCTGCAGATACAAGCTTTACAACATCAGGAGGATACGTCCCCTCCTGACCCAGAAAGCGACGCAGGTTCTGGTCCAGACTCTTGTCATCTCACGCCTAGACTACTGCAACTCCTTCCTGGCTGGTCATTTTGAATGACTGTTACATTGTGGCATTGTTATTTCACTGCAGAAATCAATTTAGACACTTCAAATGTAGAGCTTCTAGTCAGATACAAAAAAAATGTGCTAAGTGGAACTGGGTGTGAATGATTTGGCGATTGTACAACATGCCTGCAGTATGTTTAAACGACTACAAAGCCAACCTAAGGATGCTGGCGTCCATTAGCACAATTTCATGCAGGTTTGTCTCTAAGTATGTATGAAAGACTACCGTGGATGTTATCTAATACGCTAGCTGGATTTCAAACATAAAGCCACTGTAAATGTGCCATGCCAGAAAATAAACCTTGCCAATTGTAGTAACAGTGACTATGGGATTCTCTAGATGATTCATTTGTATTTAACAGATACAGCAGTGTATTCAGTACAAATATACAGACATGCAAAATCCGATTGCTCCGACAAAGATAGTCTGTCATTGGATTCAGCGTATATCATAGCAAGTCTCTAAGTCAGGCCCTTTAGCAGAAGATACTCTGCATCATTCCGTTTCATCCTGATACATCACAAAGCCTGTTATATATTGCATCCACCCCCAAAACAATGTGTGTTATAGCAGCTTTATCACACCATAATCCCCATTGTGGAAAGGGGAACTCCATTCAGTGCAGCTGCAGATTTGACTGTTTGCCCACAAAGCTTTAACTCTCCAAAACAGGCGGGTTTTTTTCTGAGAAAAAGAATGACATCCAATTCCCCTCGATTGTCCGCTGGGGGCTAACTAAAGCTGCTTTGAAAGGGCACTGATCTTAAGACCCTCTCTCATAAACATGCTCAGGCTTATTGTTCTGGTTGTGATCTATCTATTGGTCACAGTGGGTCTCAGTGGGAAAGCATTCTGTACATTGTTCGAGCCGACTGACCAAACACTGCCCTCGGGGTATTACACTGTGGCCTGCTGTGTTGGAGATGGAGGAGCACACATGTTCTACCTGAACTAGGAGCTAAATAATTACATACTTAGCATGTCTCCTTTTCTTCAATAAACATGTTATTTGGATATTTCAGTAGTGCAAATATTAAAGCTTTAGTTGTATTGACAGTAGGCTGAATATAACTAGACTTCACTACAATTTAACCCATTTCACGCCTCAGGTACGGTATATCGGCTGTCGTCATCTAGTTTTTTGGAACCAGAAGTGACATGAGAGGTTGGAGTAGTCTACAACTAAATCCTGAACATGACAATTTAAGGCAACAAAAATGTGAACTCTAAATTCACACTGTGAAAGGGATTAAGTTTAAGAGGTAAAATCGGACATCAACCAAACCAAACAACACCCAAGTAGCGATCTGTGAATCACAGCCGGGTAGCCTCACGCTAAAGCAACCTCAGCTTTGTAGTCTATTGCACTCTAAAGATCGTGCTCTATTCAAGATTTGATCTAGCGATTGAGGCCATTTACTCATTAGATCAATGTTTACTGAGGATATAAAGTAAAGTGCCATGTTGTCATAGAATTCTATAGAATATGACTTCCTTAACAACAAGTGGAGTCGCCACCATGTTATTAGTAAGAATGCAGGTTTAAGGATCCCCGCATTAGCTTCACTTTTCAGCCCCAGAGTTTGCCAATTGAAACCACCAGCGTCTTTTAAAACCATCTCTATAAATCAGGGCAGTGTGTCTCATACTGAACTCGGGCATCATTGAGACTAAATCACTTCAACACTAATGCATTGGCAATGGATATAGTTAAAGCTGTACAACTCAGCAACACCACTTCTCCAAGATTTGACAGATTTCCTTCCAGATAACCTAAACATTTAATTTAAGTTCTGTGTTAAAAATGTTGCTACTCATCTTACAACGTCAAAGCGCACTTTCCTAGGGGACGGTCGTTAGTTTGACTCCTTGACTTGGATCCTAAACTCTGGGTGGCGTCAGGCATCATCAAAGATATTTTAATGTCTTGCAACATTCAAGTTGTAGCAATGCAAAACTCATTAAGAGAGATAGTTACACATTTGGCGAGAATATTGTACCAGACATTAGATTAAGTCTACACTTCCAGTTGAGTTTTCCTCCCACTTAATATTTTAGTGACATTATACACTCACAAGGAGCTTACATGTAATTGTTCTTCACATCCTGACAAATAAGCTATAGCGTAGACCCTACCTTTGAGATGAATCTGATCAATTTTCAGAAGATACTGTGGATGTGGGAATAGGTCCATAAAAACAGATTCTCTTATCAGTCGGTGTCTGTGCTCGGACTTTGCTCTCCACTTTACCTGAGCCAGTGTGCTTGAGAACACAAAACAAGCTCGTCCGTATGTTTTCTAAAGATAAAGTGGGCACTGTATCTGACAATCTAAATCTGACAAAAGGACAAAAGACGTTATTATCTGTTGAGCCTGCCTACTTTCAGAGAGAGGCTTTAGTCACACATTCTGAGACACTTCATATGTGACAGCCAGACATTGTGACTGTGACTTTTTCAGATTAGCTCCTCGTATGATTGGCAGGTGACTTATTCCTTATGAACTCTCACTTTTTATTTATATTTAATGTATATCTGGGGATCCTCTTGCAGTGTGTAAGACACAGTCCATTGGTATACATAAATAAGAACATTTAAAATATATGAATCAAGATCTGAAACTGTACAACTGCTTTGCTTAATTTCCCACTATGTGCTGTGCGTTCACACCAGCCTTTTATAGTCCGGTTGAATCGAACCCTGGTGCGTTTAGCCGCTTGGTGCGGTTCATTTGGGTCGATGTGAGCACAGTCCGAGACCTCTTAAGTGAACTAAACAACAGGACTCTGGTCCGCTACAATAGGTGGTCTCGGAACGCTTGCTTGCGAACTCTGGAGCGGTTCATTGCTGGTGTGAACGCAGTCCGCACCAAAACATAGGAAGCATAGTATTTACGTGTCACAAGAACGCGGATGTCTTCAAACATCTTTAGCGAAAGAGTCTTTCAAGACATCCGCGGTTGTTTAGTTAAAGAGTGAAGCAGAATTAAGTGTTGAACAGTGTCGTGTAAAGTAAAAATGCTCCATAATAATGTACTTGTAGTACTCTATCACTATTGTATATTGTGTTTTTTTTTGCAATGTTTATTATGTTTTTTAAATGAGGCTGTCATTTATTCATTATTTTTGGAAAGCTTGATTAAAAGATGTGACAATGTCCTGGACTTTAACAGAAACAAAACATGTTTTTCTTTGATAAATATTTTAACAAAGAAATAATTAAATAAATAAATAGCAGCAATTTTTTATTCACAAGCTGTGCTTTGAAGCCAACAGATGCATTTGATCTCAGTGCCTCACTTTTCATTGCAATAGATACATTTCACACTCACCGTTTGATTTATATCAAAACGTTGGCTGATTTTAAACAGCAACAAAGGAGATGAATAGCATTGTATTGCTCTTTACAGCTGCAGTGAAGGCAGTTGTGTACTGTACTCCTCTAATAGAGTACATCTTAAAGAGAAGGTTATACTCCTCCTGTCAATTGTGGATTTGCAGGTACTGATTCCTTAAATGTATGTGGACACTTTCAAGATTTGTCGAAAAAGAGTTAGTTGTAGCTGCATCAATAATGCTTAGTATTGGTTTTGTTGTGGTTCTCCCTTTCTCTTAAAGATGTTTGTTCAGATAAAGATTTGCAGTCTGGCATTTTGCCTATATTTCAAATGTTGTATGAGACGGACCAGAGGTTTATCTGCTTCCTGCCTCTTCACTTCCCAGAAGTAGGAGCAAGAATCTCAGATCTGAAATGTGGCAGTTCATGGTTAATTAGGTTAATGGCTAATGCTCACTGCAACAGGCAAGGGATGGAGGATGACTTACAAGTGTGGCAAAGTCTGTCAACCTGTAAACTTTTTATAGTTTGTGAGCCACTCCAAGACAATGCATTGTTTAACAGTTCCAATAAAGGATGAATAATGTTTTTCCCCACGGCCAGAAGTGGGCATATGTACCCAGCTTGTGGCAGGGCAGTGTGAGGGGGGGCTGAAACCATATGAGTGTCTGAAAGACCGTCCACAATCAACCCTCATCCGCAGGAGGAGAAGAGGCTTTATCTTCCTCCTCAAAACTTTGTGTTTGATTGGTGCCTATCTGACAATGGGTATGATCACCTACAAGGTACACATACACTCATGATAAAATATGTGGCACTGAGGAGGTTTGTTATTTAATTTCTTGTTGAAATAAGAAGCTGGTGTGCCTTCAGGACAGGATCAAAGCCGAAGCCCATTACAAGCCAATTAGAGTGTCCAGTGCAAACACTGAGTAGAGATCAAAGAAAGGGCTACATGACAGCCACAAGACTAGGAAGTAACTGGAGCCCATTATGAGGGGGAGCACATCCACTAATGGCCTCCATTTCCCCTTCTATAACAACACCTTAAAACCTTGTATTGTCATTATGATGGCAGCTTGAATCATACTTGGCAGTTGAGAGTTCAGATGCAAACGTTTTGAATGCTGCCACTTCATTGAAAGTCACAGCAGATATCGCAGTGACATCTTTCCCATCTTATCTAGACACATGCTATATGATAGATGTAGCACATGTTGTAGAAAATGTGCTACGTTTTGCATGAGCATCATGTAAGACAGAAGAGAACAAAGTAGAAAAAAGTGGATTACAGGCAGCACCTCCTGTTCCACACAAACCAGTCATGTGACATCTTGTCTTCTTGTATGCTCAGAACCAGGTGAGATATCAAGAAGGTCACACATATTGCAAATAGGTCAAACAAAAGCTACATTTGTTTCCAATATGGTATTTTTTCTTCTAGTTATATCATTGGATTAATAGTTATTGTCAGCAGACATTTGCAAAAAGACCCAGACTTTATTTTAACAACAATATTTCCATTTTCTCTAAAAGAACATTTGGTCAATGTGTATATCCACATTTGATATTGACATTTGCAGTGGGAACCCCATATGGATTTTCCTGACAAAAATATCAACATACTGGTATGATCCTCAACAGATGGTAATTATCACAATAGCTGCTGCTCCGATACAACTCAGTGGAACTTCCAAATGAACATCTGCCTCCATCATTAGGTCGTATACACAAGTGACAGAGGAACAAAATTAGTCAGCAAAATATGCCATGTACTAATTCAAAAGGTCTGTGTTGGTGTCAAAGGCAAAGAAAAAAACCACACGACCAGAACAACAGTGATGATGACTCACCTCCAAAACACTCATCCATCGTCTCTACGTCAGCTGGTGTAGTTGTAGCTGGAAAACACAAATTATTTATATGATTGATAATGGTACACAAATACAATTATGCTTCAACATTAACATCCCTCAAAAGCATGCAGTGTGTATTGTTTTGGTTTTACAAATGTATGTAATGCATTTATTTGAAACCTGGATCATTTAGGTTTCCTGTCAGACTTAACTTTTCTATTGGTGTATTTTTACCTTAATATATCAGCTCTAGGGTTATGTTTAGGCTATGTTGAGTTAATTACTGTAGTTTGAATGAAATGACTTAGTCTGGGGAAGTGAGGGATCTTCATCATGGGTTAAAACTAATGAATACACTTTCAAAAGGCACCAAAAGTCACTTGCTAGGAAAACAGAGACGTTTAAAGTATAATGTCATCCCCATGCTAGTGTAAGCACAACAAGAGATAAAAACATCATGGTCATTATTTGGTCCACAGCAATAATAATGGGAAAAAAAACAATTGGCGTCTTTAATTAAAAATGGTGACAGAAATAATTTCTACTGGTCAATATCAAATTAATAACAGAGAGAGAAAATACACTTGAGTCTTCCATATGAGAGAAGCTGATATTATGGGCTGTGTGAGGCTTAATTAGACTCTTTGTAGAAAAGATGATGACATCCTTTTCAAATAATGTGCTTCATAATTGTCTCTCTCTTACCATGAATCCACAGAATCCATACTTGTACTAACTCAGCAGTACAACAACCATGTCTTTTTAGGCTGTGTACTGCCACTTTTGCGGATGTGATGGTGAGACAGCTATGAATAATGGTTGTCGAGTGTGTCGGCACAGGTGCTCTGTCAGCGCCTGTCACAAGTCTCTACCCCGAACACATCAACTAGCATGAAACCCAGCGGCCACACTTAACACACCAGCAACAGCCGCCGTCAGCCAGCCGCCAATCAGCCCACGAGGTCACAGGAAACTATGAAATCTGAACCCTTCCAAGTTTTCCAGACAGACGATAATTAATAATTGGATCCCCGAGGAAATGGGTACCTCAATCAACCTCAATGTTATTGTGTGGGTTCGGCCATCAACTCACTGTAACTGATCATGCAGGGAGCATAATTACTGTCAAGGGAAAACAACTGCTTGTTTTGTCCACCTCCTAACCTCCAATATGCAGAAGAGAGGATATTTTTCACACCAAATACAAACATCCTTCCAGTTTTCCATGTCTTTATATTATTCAGGTAATAAAATATAATTAAGATCTAAAGTTGTAAGCTGGTAAATGGCACAAATAGCGGTTCCTAAAAAAAGGAATGACCCTGTATGATCAATTTTGGGCTTTTTGCTTTGTTTGTACTCGAAAGTTTCTCTGTGCCCATCATCAGGTATTTACAAGCATTATTTCTTAGTTCATGATTCCTACTTTAGAAACCCCTCCGTGACCAACATGCAACTTACACAAATTCTTATGGAGAACATTGAAGCCTTCAGTGCACAATGTACACACTGCGAATGGACTTTTCAGTGAATTATAAAAGGTTTGCATAATCATAGATTCCGGATTTGTTAGTGACCAAGATGTAGTTGTAATTTAAAAAAATTACCCTGATAATTGAATTTTGATAAACACGCCTGGAAGGCATCTTTCATGACCTTGGTTACAAAGGTTTGACAAAAAAACAACAACATTAGATCTCAATTCAAGGTCCCCTTGATATACTGTTTATGGCTGGAGATCTTAACTCCTGTTTCTATACAGTTTTTATATATACTTGTTGTAACTTTATTGTAATGCAACCTTTAAAACTAGGAAATGCAATACTGAAAACCTAAATCTATACATTGTCTCATATCACAAGGTTGATATAATATTGTTTTATAACTACAGGTTTACAAGGCTACAAGTTAAATGTATCTTCAAGTGTCAGTGTCACCCGCCCTGTTATTCTAAACAAATATCCAATTGCAACTTTCCAGGCTACACCATTGATGCCACCAAGGGAACAATACATTTTAGCATCAGCTCCAGTGACCCTATTCCCTAAAAATAGCTGCAAAATGGAAGTAAGAGTGAATTCCGACTGCATCCAATCAATTTTGCACACTCTGATAACCGTGGAGGATGGTCGTCTCAGCTGTGCAATAGAAGTGCTGAATTTTGTTAGACTCTTCTTCGTTGTACTGCTATCAAGCAATCTCTGAAACAATTGCCTCTCACATACACTTACAGTCTATCAATCAAGAGGTTGGTTTTTATTATTGGATAAAGCCATTTTAGGTAAGCTTCCACTGTATATATGTGCCAGATTTGTTCCAGTTTGTAACTCTTACAACCTCAGAACCAGTGCCTGGATATGGTTCCAGGTACCTGCCGTGCGGACTGAGGCTGGAAAAGGGAGTCTTTTTTATTATGGTCCTTGGTCTTGGAATGACCTTCAATTAAGCCTCAAACTGAGGGCACTTGTCTGTTTTAAATTGAAGTTGTCTGAAGTCCTTACCATCAGCTGCTCTTGCAGTAATAAGTAGTGCACCTTTCTTTCTGTCCTAGATGTCCACAATGTAGTGACTGTTTTTCATCTTTTTGTTTACTTAGTTGTGTGCTCTGTATTTTATGTCTGTGAGATATCAGTGCTAAAGGCTGCCTTATTGTAGGGCTAAGTCTGAAAACACTAAATACAGTGATTAGGATCAAATTAATTAAATTGTTCATTAGCGTTACATGTCAGATGTCTCCCAAAGCAAGCAGCTATGACACTTTATTTAAACCAATTATCATCCAATAATCAATAATATGACCCACATTTTTATTAAAACGGCTTCCTTGCCTTGGTATGAAAGAGCGTGGTTCCTGGAAAAAGCTCATAAGAACAATAGCGAGCCAATTCTGACAAATTATGAAATATGTCATAATGATTGTAATTTAGATTTTACACATCTAGGTTTAATACAATTCCAACATGTTTAGAATAGTTGTGAAATCAAGTCTGATATTTTACAATTTAGTCAAATTGGTATATAGTAAATTGTATATTTTATATGGTCTGTATCAGCGAAATATTGCCTGAAACTGTGCCTTCTCAAATTAATTTCTTTAATACTGCAGTGGCAGCCCATTTTACGAGTGAGCTATGAATGATTATTTACAGCTCAGCAGCCTTTGCTTTTGCTCCACAGAACCATTTTCATTCAACAACAGTGAAAGCTATATCATCCTGTGGGTAGCAATCAATTCTTCAATTCAGGTAATTTAATTCAAATGGGGTTATTACCTAATTCAGGGGAAGGATGATATCACGTCATTTGTTTGGGAAATTGGCCTCCGCTGGCCGCTTAACAGCTCAGTGGCATTGAAGTGAGAACAGAAATACTTCCTTTTGAGGCTGTCAACTAAAAATAAAGACAAATCTGTGAGCTCACTCTCGAGGAAACAATGTCTTTGTTCCAGCAGAATTAAATTAAATGGTTTATGTTCATTGAAATCGTCATTTTTACAAATCTTATTCTTCTAAAAAACATTTGTTTTAGTAAGTCTTATGAATATAGTTGTCTAATAAGATCAAGGATAACAATGATCTTAATGTTTCATTCTCACAGATCTACTAAGTTAAAACTTCTTCTTGCATCTATTTCCATTTAGGTTCAGATAGACATGAAACCTCATCGCCAGCATATCTTTCATCATACAGTACAGAAACAACATAACGCAATCACTCTTGTCCCAGTTTTAACAAAGGAACCAGTAGATGAATGACACAGAGTAAAGTCTGCACCATTAAGAAGTCATTCAGTGGAATGTCATTATTGACCTTCAACACCCATGTATAGGCTTACAACATTCATCAAGTAGCACAGAGATCAATACATAGATTACCTTCAGAAACACTAAACTGAGTGACACATGACAAGGTCAAGCTATTTTTACTAGTATGTTGTAGAGGACATACAGGAATGGGTTTGAATGACATATTAGATTTTCCTTATATTTATGTAAATGCTGCCTACATTAGTAGTACGCTCCTCTAATGATGAGTACAATCAAGTTTTTAAATAGAATATAACTGTGAAAGACGGGAGTGGGATACTCTGTGGCATCGGGTCGGGGAGTGAAGACATGGCTTCAGAGCAAGAAGAGAAAGAAATACGCTTCGGTTCCAATCTGTCATCCAATCAGGGGCCTCTGCTGTTTGAGCACCAGTCTCATTTGCCAGTGGCCAGTTCAATCCAAGCATAGCCGCTGCTCTCAGAGACAGGCAAGCAGGCTGTCACCTTGAATATGTTTATTTATTCTCATTTCTACAAGCCTGCTGGAACATGAAGACGGCTGGTTCAAATTGATTCTCCACAACAAAGAAGTTGGGAGAAAGAATAGGAATGAACTGTCAACAATAAGTGTGAGTAAGTGTGGCCGCTGCATGCACTGTGCGTCTCCGCTGCTCCAAAAAAACTGCAACCTGCTGTGTAAAATAATGTAACTTTGCATGAGTTTTGTTCCGTCTTGTTTGTAAAAAAAGAAAAAAAAGAAAGACTAAGCAGTATGTCAAGCAATACTGGATAATTGAGCCCCATACTGATATTGACGTGTAAGAGTTAAAAAAAATCTGATAACAATATAATAGTTTATTTTAAAGAATCCACATTAACCCATAAAAACTAAATATGATATCAAAAAAGCGTATTTTCCCTCCGTAGCCGTAGTGCTATTTATCAATCTATATGGTTTTGGCTTTATTTTCTGAGTGTTGGATATATGAACCGTATGAGGTCTGTTCCCTCTAGATTTAACAGAACTAGATGGCATCCAGTTGTTGGTGTTCAAAGCACTAAAAAAGACTTTGTGTTAAGGGAAATTGTTTATTAATTGGATTATCGCGAATAACAGGGACAGGATTTCTGGAAAGAGACATTGCTGTTGAGTTTTTCCAATTGCATTTTTTTGGCACTTTGAGAACCACAAGCCGAGTGCTTTCTAGTTCCATTAAACTGGAGAAAAAGCAGACATCTCTACAGCTGATACCTCCAATACCCTGAAACTCATAACAACACAATCCAGATCGACAAATAGCCGTGCAGGTATCAGGGAAAATATGTTGGGTCTCTCGGGGGTGAACTGCCCTTTTATATAAAGTTTTTAAAGAATTATGACATACTAACCAAAGTTATGATAGACCTTATATGTACTTTAAATAAAATACAGTTGTTTGTCTTTCAAATAAAAAGAAAGAAATACAAAACCTCGCAGTGTGCCTTGTGGGATTTTGGATTGAATCATTGTAATCCAAGCAGCAGCTTGTTTTGTTTTATTCATCAAAACATTTAGTACAATTTACACCTCCACTTCTAAAGGAAAAGTGAAAACAAATAGACTCTTCAGCAACAAGCTAAAACTGCTAATTGAGAAACTCTTTATAATATGATTAAATGAGAGCAACACTCCAGGAACTTCTTCTTTCCCTATTTGACATTGTCGACTTGGCAGCCCTAATAGACTTCAGGAAAGATTGCCATGTCAAATGACTCAGCATGGTGGTTCCTGCTTAAGTAAAGTGTGTGTGTGTGTGTGTGTGTGTGTGTGTGTGTGTGTGTGTGTGTGTGTGTGTGTGTGTGTGTGTGTGTGTGTGTGTGTGTGTGTGTGTGTGTGTGTGTGTGTGTGTGTGTGTGTGTAGAGGTTATTAGAGTGAAGAGAATATGCATCCATAAAGAGAAAGGAAAAACAATAAATCCATGGCAGTTATTGATTCAGATCCTTAACAAAAGCCTCCCATTCGTATTCAGGTGCATTCAGTCTGTCGAGAGGCTGCTGTAGCCGACGGCAACCATCGAGCACATTCAGTAATCAGCAATTGATGACCAAATTAGAGCCTGTCACTAAAATCAGACCAGCACCGAGTGACCTCAAATGTGACTTTGTTATAGTAAGAGAGAAACAAGGTTTACATATAATGAGGATCAAAAAGGAATATTGTTTCGCATCCTTATCTCTGGAGGAGACCAAAATGGAGATAAAAGGGGATCCAATATTGAACCTCCATTCAGCAGGTATACAAATTAGGGATGTTAGATTATGTTTATAAAACGTTATAGATTGTAAGAAATCTTTCTGATAGACATTGGTTTAGATTTCACAAAAACGACTGCTAATAGATGTTACAGGAGATAATAAAGATACTCAGTTTTGCATAAACATTTTTGTTTTATGCATATAGCAGTGTGTTCTTTTAAAGTATGTAACCATATTTTTTCCTGTACTAACCGCAAATGTTTTTCCTTTTTAATTTGCATGCTGCATGCTTTTAAGCTACATGCTGCTATGTGTTGATTATTTGATTACAGGTTACTTTGTGTGACTGAGCTATTATGTTTTTCTGACCACCACCCTGTGATTAACTGATGGGCTTCAGTAGAATCTTTGATGTGAACCATGGACGTGTGGGGGGATAAGCTTCACACTAACAGGTGATGACTGGCTGCTGTCAGGGTTACAAGGTTGCTAATTTATCTTCATAGACATCGTCAGACATGCAGGTCACGGAAAAAGGCCGTGCAAACGTGCGCGTCCACTAAGACACAAGCCATCTTCATCATCATTATCTCAGGTCAGCAGTAAAACAGGCACAACTATTCTAACTAAATTGCCAATACTTGTAACAACACATTGTTGTACTGCACCTTATATTTTGAGGTATCCAGCACTACAGACATTGGGTCAGCATCTCCTGTGGTCATAAGTATTCCTGGCACTTTTCTGAATTGCAGGGACAGTTTGGTCTTAAATCATGGCCTCTGGCAGAAGAATTATACTTGTTAGCCGGGGGGTCTGCAGAGGTGACTCAAGGCTGGGGCCTGACCTTGGTGCTAAACGGCCCTCTTCTGTTCATGTCACTGTGGCATTACTGATTTGATGGGTTGTCGGTGAGATGGTTGTGAAGACAGGTGGTGAAGCGTATTTTTAAACCTGTCCCAGACATAAACTGTAAATAAAAATAAAGTATTGTGTGGTGCAAACTTTTTGTTTTCAAGACTTCTTAACCACATAAAATGGAAATATGTGCAACAAAAAAGGAATGGAAAGAATTTAAATCTTTCAATTACATCGTTTTATAAAACTATGAAACAATCTAAAAAACAGACTCTTCATCCCTAGTGGTGTTCAAGTTAATAGAGTTGTTTATGGGTTTATCCTCAGCAATGGAAGTCTCCCATATCCTGAGATTGTATTTGACAGACTTCAGGGTACTTCCTGTAAATGTTGATATTACAATCCCTTTGGCAAGGTTATACTGTAGGTGCGCCACTGTCTGTGTATTGAATTACATAGGGGGGGGGATGCTTTTGAAAAGGCAGTTGAGAATACAGATGATTCTCTCTCTGCCGACCTGGGCCTCTGATTAATACTGACTATAGCAGTGGCTGGATATTGGACAGTGTTTCATCTGTTAAGTGAATGACGGAGTAGAAGCTAGGTAGAATAGCCGTCATCTCCCAGGAGCCTTGAGAGCACATGTTAGACATTGAATACTAAAAAGCTGTTTCTTCAGGGAATTCACATCATGTGATTACAGGTAAGAGACGATAAGATTCTTATTTCGCCATAGATATCTTAAAATCCACGGCTGTTTGTTTAGGTATCTCTCTACAATATATATTTATAATGGTGATACTGATTGAGGGTACACACCAATTGATTGTCGTGTAATATATGACTCCTCTGGTTAAGCCATTGATTATTGTCTCAGCAGAAATGTGGGCGGGGGGATAAAATATGCGATCATCAACATGTTAATAATACTTCAGTTCATCCTGAATGGCTTTTCTCCGATTCAAGCAGTTAGTTATGTCATAGCCACCAGACATTATACAACTGATCAATAACAGAAAACAGCTCCTGCAGGGGGGATTACTATTGAGCGAAATGAGAGTGAACAAGAAGAATATTTTTGAATTTGTGTTGCATAATTACGTTTTGTTTTTTAAAGTCTCTGTTGCCAATTTTCCACCTTAGTATCTAATTATTATTGGAGCTGACACATTTAAAAAGTGCTCGCAATCAACTGCTCCTAAAAAGCTTTGAAAGGACTGCTTAAATTGATGTCAGGATTGCATCCCGGATGAATAAAGGCAAGAGTTTTGTTTGGCAAGGTTCATCGTATTAAGTCGCTTAATTTCCCCTTGGTGAATTGCATTTCCCTTGCCAGCAGTACAAACAAAATGACAGCTAAGCATACCTACAGCAAACTGCAAACAGCAGCATTTTTTAAACAGGGGGCAGTTTTGATGTGGTGTGTTGCTAAGACACCAGTCACCTCACTGACCGACTGTGATGCGGCCTTGATGACACGTCTGCCGGTCAATATCGACAGCCTCCCACACACATTTAAAAAAGAAGCAATTACCTCTAATTGTAATCACAGCTGTCCACATGTCAGAGGAAAGAAATGAGTGTCCAGCAACTGGCTATTTTCCAATTTAACAGCAGCCCGAGCCTCAAAGTTAGAGTGATGAAGATTACAAACAAGTTGAATGAATTATTCAGATCAAGAGTTATCCTGGCCCCAGGTGAGGAGGAAAGGTGGACTGTACATCAATCAAGTCTGTGCCGTGGTAAAGAAAAGAAGTGTTTAGGCCTTGATTCAAGATGTCTGCGATAGCTGTTGGTTGGCGGTGTTTACGGCAAGTAGCCACATCATAAAACAGGTGTAGGTGGGAGGGAAGAATAATTGGCATGTCACTCATGAGATAGAACCTAATCCTCCTTCCCCCCTCTGAAGTTAAGAGATTTACGAGGCAGTGATTCACAGACATTTACAGGTCTGCCATCATGTGATTATTTTGCAGGAGATTGCCTCTCTCAAGGCTCTGCAGTCCAAAACTATATTTGGCATTCCTCAGCACATGTGACAGCGGAGCACATGCTCTGTTGTCCCTGAGAGGATGCCCTTAACTTACAGGAATGCCATGTGTTTCAGAAGGAGATAACCTTCCCATGTCCGTCTATTACTTTGCAACAAAGCCATTTCATGTCACCTAGGTGAACAAAAAAACTGGACAAACTTCAAGGTGATTGTAAACTTTGGGTTCAGCAACAAGAGTCCAAGCACATACTCCCATAGACCTCTTGATGTTTCATTATTTGAGCTTAGCAATGTGTCCTCTACAATCACAACAGTAGAGTGACTTTAACTTGATGAGTGTTTTTTGGCAAGTGAACATCTGCTGACATTCTGTCCTTGTTTAAGATGCAAAATAAATCAGTTATCGATTAACGGTACAAGATTTATCTGTACAGGCAAATGTCCTGTGCTCTGTAAAGCGCAAAGTCCATTTAATAAAAGCTGTTATGACTTTCATGCCCGACAAATATGGCAGTCAGAATAATGGATAAACTCTTCAGTGTTGACTGCAGCCATCAAAATCAAGTAGGAAATGTCATTTGCCCATATGACTGGAAAATATGACCTTTTTAATAGCTCTGAATATTACAAGGAAGAGAGAATAGACATCATCTTTTTAACTGGATCTGTTTCAGAGAAAAAACTTTCATAATTAAGAGCAGATTGGCATGAACACCTTAATCAGGATAAAGTCAAATTAGCCTTAGGTCATTTGAACTTGTTAAATTAAAAAAGGTAGAAATATTAACTGCCATCAAGCCATGGTCATGATTACTAGTGTTACAAAAACACTGGAGTGTGGAGACTGTTTTTTTTGTATTAAATAAAGAGTACAGTTTCGCCCTCACATTGGAAGCTAAACACGCTCCCAACTAAAAAGGCACTGGGAGAACGCAGACCATTTACATAAGTGACAGATACTACGTGTCTCTGCGCAGTGATTAGGTTTTGCTCTCCAATGTACCCGTTTCATTCAATTGGGCTGCTAGTTTTCCCATAATTTTGCGGACATCAAACTAACAAACCAACAAACCAAAACAATAACAGTCCTAGGTGAAAAATTTTCCCTTTAGATTCTTGTTGTTGGATTTTAGATTCTTTGCTGGAAGCTATTTGGAAATTGCTCTAAAAGGACTGGCCAATAAATTCAATGATAGTGAGTGCAAATCAGAACAAAGATGAGATACGAGGTAACAAGGAAAAAGTCTCCCATTACGACAGATTTATATCGTATGGTGAGATACAAATCTGAACTGTACTTTGAGAAACATTTTGGGACTCCATTTCATAGACTTCACAAATCAGACACTGAAAAAAAATCTGTCCAATAAATACTGTATAGTGCACCATATAGTAAACTGGGAGTCACTCCGAACAACGCTTTGTATTTATCGCCTTCTTTTACAGTGAAGTCATTGAACACCCCCATATATAGCAGATCCAGAGTTGTTTAAATTAGCTGAATTTACACTATTCTATTAATCAACTAGTTAGAGCTCATTTGATTACATACTACAGATCCTAACAAAATCATCTCTAGCACTCACGTTAGACCTTCTTGCTTGATTCATTCCCTGCAGAACCTCAACATCCAATTACCGTACTATACATTTTATTCAACACATATTTGCTTGCCTTATGGGGTTAGGAGCAACTGTGGCTCAGAAGGTGGAGCGAGTTGTCTTTCAATATCAAGGTTTTGAGTTTGATCCTACTACACACATGTAGAAGCATCCTTGAGCACGACACTGAACCCTAAGATGCTCCAATTGGCTGGACCATGCATTGAATGTGTATGAATTGGTGAAGGGGAGGCAACTTGTAAGGCAATTTGTCTTGCAAGGTAGAAACGTGCTCTTTAAGTCAATTTTCCAATTGGTTATAAACACAACTGTTGCTGAAGGATGATTCATATTCATCAGCCATGAACAAAATACCTTATGTAATGATTGGAGACTATAATGCTACCAACATGTTGTATTGAATGTCAAAATGACAGTGAAATTGAGGTAAACCATGTCTTTGAAAATCACTTTGTGAAGTCTGTTTACAAGAAACCAGCAGCTGACATCTTCTGTACTATATTCAGGTGAGGTTGCTTATAAAATACAAACTGTGAAAACTTTAATTTATTCACTTGTTTTCCCCCTGAATAATTGTTGTATATGCTTCTAGCTCACCTGGTAGAGCTGCTGCCTATGTTCTAAGGTTGAGTCATTGCAGACACGACACTATTAATTTATGTCCTGCAATATTAAACCACGGCACACTGGCAAACAGAGATATGATATTGAGAAAACACATTTTAATTTCGGCTTCTGATTATTATTTTTATTGTATTCCTTTTTTCCCCCCGCAGTGTTCCTTATTTACATAGCCACTGAGGGTGAAGGGACACCTAGCTAATGAGAAACCGCGTTTGCTATTTTCCATCTGCCTCAGGCCAGGTTTAGATTGGCTGTTCTAATATAACGTACACATTGTGGCTTTTCCTTTTTCTATGTTTTCACCCCAGAATACTTCCTTATCACCGACCTAACCTATCCTTTTCTGGGATTTTTAATTCGCTATTATATAAAATAATGCATTCATATAAAACCCATAAATATTGTTTTTAAACACCACCTGCCAATAAATGAACGTACCAGTCTAATGGCTAGTCTGAGTTGTTCAGTGTTGCACAAGAATTCATTTCATTAACCTTGCTTTGCTCTACAAGATAAACTGCAAAAAAATGAAAAAACAGTCCACAAAACATAACCATTAATCGACACCACCAGTAATAAACATAGCTAAAAACGTTGCTACACCACACAAATGCTTTGTATTGATGTTTGTGTAAAAGAGACAACATAAATATAGAATCTGAAATGAATTAGGTTCCCATTTATAGCAAGAAAATAGGAGATTGGAAGTAAGGTATTGTCCTCGAATTAATTCATTGTTTCCTCAGCAGCAGTTGGTATACCCTCACCTGATTAGCGCCCTGCTGCTCTAGTATAAACTATGAAAAGGAGAAGTGTCCAGGACAGCAAAGTGGCTTTTAATGGTGCCGACTCTGCATCAGCTGGAGAGAGAGCTCAGTGTGTGTTTGTTGACTGAAAGACAGCAAATAAAACCCCACCTGTGATGAACTGTGAGCACACATGGCTCTCCAATGAGCACCTGAGGTACAACACAGTATGTTGTCATAACTGCGGAAATCTATGATAACATCTGTGTTTTGCTATTCGTCGTCGTCACAGTGCCAAATATAGAATCTCAGAATACAGTGGATTTGGTGAAGCAGTTCCTCACACATGGGTTACTTGTGTTTTATTTTTTTTAAATGATCTGCAACACATTAACCATGTGTATCGGGTGAAACTACATCAGGAGCACTACCTGAGGCTTGAACTGTGTGAGTGCACTACAAACTGGGAATTCAGAAAGATATCCTGTTAGAGAAGGGGCTCAGCCTCCTGTGATGCAACTTCAGATAGTGATGACATGCAGCTGCAATGTTAGAGATTCTTCTTCCTTTTAAACAGCAGTGACATCAGAACAACTACTAAAAGTCTCATTGCTGTATAATGTACAATGACCACAAATTATAAGGCCCGCTACGTGCTGGGTGATAAGATCAATATGGCTCTCATTTATTTATTTTTGTCAATTTATTGAACATTTTTCTTTTCTTATAATAATAATTATAACAAAGAGAAACAATACAAATTAAATAAATTCTCAAATAGTCTCAGTCATGTTCAACAGGGGCACGAAGAAGCTTAAAAAAACGTTTCTGGTCCTACCCCCATTTTCCTTGAAATCCAAGATTAGTTCAATATGGCTCCCATCACTCCACATGCCTCTAAAAGGGTCTCTGTGTTGGGATTAAGGTGCACGATTACAAACAGAGAGATTTGATGAGAGGTCACTTCACCAGCTCCACAAAAATACTTATGGCCTTTTGGGACCATTGTTGCAGGCTTGAAAAAAGCTGTTACACAATCACTTATGAAACCCAATCAGAAAAGTATTTGCCGGCGTGGATTTCCAATCAGAGTTGCAGTTAGAAAGTGAGGACAGATTACTGCAGTGGACCTTAAAGCTCCTCTTCTCATCAGATGGCCATCAACACCGGTTCGTTTCAGATGTATTGACAGTTGGACAGGCCACGCCAATGTGCTCTTCCACTACAGAGAGGTAATACAAAGTGGCATCTTCACTCACAGGGCACAGGAGAGATGTGAATTAGCCATACCACCTGCCCATGGTTTTGGCCACGCTTGCTTTCAAGGTAATGAATTTCTGTAGGCTGAGTCATTGAAGGGAGCGAGACTTCACCGCCCTGCACAGCTGCAGCACTCCAACATTTCTAAAAAGTCTAATTTGGCATAAGTACTACAAGAAATAAAATGTTGCCCCGCTGCAAAAGAGTCCAGACTCATCTCGTCAGAGCAAAAACTAAATTTGAAGATAAAAAAAGTCAAACGATGTTCCGTTCGATATTTAGTGGGCCATCTTTTTATTCGTGTCATTTTCACTCATCTCGTTTAAATCACAATTGATGGAAGTAGTAACTGTTGGAGTAAATCACCTCTATTGTAAAGATGATGAATACAGCCCTCAAGCTCTGAAATAAAGTAGCACTTAATGCAGGCTACGTACATAATGTAGGCTATTAAAAACAATCTACAGCCATGCTAGGAGCTGTGAAAAGCTGTACGAAGACACAGAGGGACTTTGAGCTGAATGCTTACATCAGCGTGACAACAGGCTCACAAATACAATGCTACTGTAGTATGCTTTCATTTTTTACTAATATAATGCAATGCTAGGCATGTTCACCATCTAAGTGTAGCATCTTAGCTTGCTAGCATTGGCAAATTAGCCTGAACCACAAAGAGCGCTCAGGCTGGTACAAATGTAAAAATGTATTTGTTTGGTCTGGTATTTGGTATAAGAAGTTCTAAACCAGATAATACCAGAGAAAACCTCCATTAAGTCTGCACTAGTGCCTCGGTTGGTCAGTCTGAGAGATTTCCCAGGCCTCCAACAGAGAAACTGAGGCTTTAAGCCTGCTTAGTTTTTCAATTTGTCAAGCACAACCAAAATATTTAGTTATCTTGGTTCACTGTTATGGGGCCCTTTGTACGTTAAATTCATTTATCAGTCTCTGGAGAAATTACCTCTGGGGTGTGGTGAAACATTTCTGTCGATGATGAAGACCGGAGGCTATCAAAACTGTCAGTCACGGCGAGGCTTGAGGGCTAAAAACATTGTTAGTCATGCCCCCTGTGCCTCGTCACAGCGAAAGTACATCTTTCACTCTGTCACTGCTTTCCATCATCTTAATACATGCCTAATTAGTGCTTAATAGGTCCATTTGTCACACTACAGGAGCATGGAGACCTTTGATAGACTGTGATTAATGCATGTTAAAAAAGCAGTTTGTACTTTGTCGTCTACATTTGATCTGAGATTTGATAGAATTATCAACTATTTAATTTCCAACTTGCATATTTATAAATAACATTTTGGTCTGTGTCATTTGGAATAGTTAGGTCATGCGTTTGTCGCTGGATAATATATTTTACAGCGGGTACTGTTTAAGAGAGTTACAGCTCAGTATGAACTGAAGGGTCCCTTCATGTTTCCACTGAATGAAAATAGAGACATTATAAAAAGGAGAACTCCAGGAAGTTACTATAACAAACTGGTTGAGCGAAACTCTGAGACTGAGCTGACGACACACAAACTCTATTTGGCTTTTTGGTGTGAACGGACGGCAAAAAAAAATACAAATGTTGAGAAAATAACTTCTGATGATAACATCCTGCATTTTTGGAGCTCTCAGGACTAAAAGTCAAGATAATTGCTTCTTAGATTTTGAAATGTTTTCCCCTAATTTGTAACGCTGCATGCTTTTTGGTAGACGTCAACCAAGCTAAGTCAACAGTTAGGCTTGGGAGAATTTTCATAACTATAAGTAACTCTATAAACTGTGTGACAGCCTACATATAATATGAATAGGATCGTCAAAGGAGCCCCAATATAAATCTGCAAAGCCAGAAGAAATGTATGAAAAGAACAAACCCACATGTCTGCGTATTTTGGCTCAATTCTTGTGAAATGTTATAGTGTCCCACTCTGGACCTAACAATCAACATCGGCCCCTCTGTTGTTTCCCCGACTCAGACTGCAAGGAATCTGGGTGTGACCCTAGATAACAAATTGTCCTTCACTGCAAACATCGCTGCTACAACCCGCTGCTGCAGATACACGCTTTACAACATCAGGAGGATACGTCCCCTCCTGACCCAGAAAGCGACGCAGCTTCTGGTCCAGGCTCTCGTCATCTCACGCCTAGACTACTGCAACACCCTTCCTGGCTGGTCTACCTGCATGTGCCATCCGACCTCTGCAGCTCATCCAGAATGCAGCGGCTCGTGTGGTCTTCAACCTTCCAACATTTTCCCACACCACGCCGCTCCTCCGCTCCCTTCACTGGCTTCCAGTAACTGAAGAATCCACTTGAAGACAATGGTACTTGCGTACCATGCTGTGAATGGATCTGGCCCTTCCTACATCCAGGACATGGTTAAACCGTACACCCCAGCACGTGCACTCCGCTCTGCATCAGCCAAACAGCTCGCTGCACCCGCACTGCGAGGGGGACCCAAGTTTCCATCAGCAAAAACACGTGGGTTTGCTATCCTGGCTCCAAAATGGTGGAATGAGCTCCCCATTGAAATCAGGACAGCAGAATCAGATAGCTTACACATCTTCCGGCGCAGACTGAAAACTCATCTCTTTCGACTCCACTTCGAGCAATAAAATTACTAACAGAGCACTTATATACAAACAGGACTGGCTTATCTAAAGCCTGTTGAGTATCACTTGAAATGTTTGGCTCTCTGAAACCTGATGTACTTATATGATTCTGTTTTCTTCAAGTTTGTATCTTCTTGGTCGAATGCACTTATTGTAAGTCGCTTTGGATAAAAGCGTCAGCTAAATGAAACGTAATGTAATGTTATTGCTGTAAACCATTTTCAAGAGCACCGTAGCTCTGATGACTGAATCAGTGTTTTCTTGCGCAGGGCAACAATACATAGTGGAAATTAAAAATGAAGAAATTAAGCTTAGTGCAAGTTCAACCAGGAAGACCATCTTGAGTCATTCATATTCCCAGCTTACTACTCTCTCTTCTCTCAATCAGTGATCGGGGGCGTCACTCCCCAGCTAAATCACTTCGCCTCTATTCCCACAAGCCTATCATAGTACATTGCTAAACCTTTAAATCTGCTCTCTCCCCTTCCTCACAGTTGGCATTTCAGGTGACTCAACGCAGCCCTGCTCCACCCCTTCCACCTTCCTTTCTTCCAAATCTAGGATCAAGCTTAAACCACTCCTCTTCAGACCGACCTCCATCAATCCCTTCATGCCTCCTCCACCACCAGTGTCAAGACCCCAGGGGGGGATTCATCGGTTCGGTTTTCCTCTCCCGAATGATATTCCAGCACAACGGGGTCTAATCGCCAAACACCATTACATGCATCTGTGTATTCACGGTAATAAATATATATCGTTATATCAAAAGAAAGTCGTCTCTCCTGAATGAAATACATATACGCTGCTTGCTGTTACTTTTAGGAAAATAAGCTCTTTATTTATCCGTCCAGTTAAGTTTTAAATAGGGCTGCAATATCATTCCATTGTTGACCAATCTGCTGATCAATACCCCGATTAATTACTACCATCATCTATTGCAACACAATGTTGTGAAGCCATAGTTATTGTTTCCAAGCATCTTGTGTCTTGTTCCAAGATACGTTAAATCAAATGTATGTATTTCATTATTTTACACCATAAAATAATGTTAAAATTGTTCTTTTGTGAAAAACAACAGTGAATGTGCAGATTGTAGATGGTTTGTAGTCTTTTTAAGCTCATAGATAAACAACCCCCTACTTTTTATCTGAAAAGGAGCACCAAAAACAACCAGAGACTTTTAGGGAGTCCTCACCTCTAAAAAAATAATTGACAGAAATAGCCTGATCCTTTTTTTAACTGACCTTCATTCGCCTGTTTCCTGTCGTCATCATTACTCAACACCCATTTAAATGCATTTTTAAACTGTCGTGGAAAAGTTAGAGAGCACATTTAATAGTAAGCTTAAAGGGTGGGGGACATATTTTTTTCTTCTAGACTCTGGTGAAGTAGTATTGACTTATTTTTGTTTTTAATAATTGCCAACAAGCTTATGTCCCTCTCGTCCCCAGTGCATTGTTTGTGTTTCTGACATTCTACAAACAAACCCAGATCATACCCTTCAAAACTAATAAGCGTGGAGCATATTTGCATAATTGGAACGTTTTCAGTGACTTTAACATGGGGCTCAAAGCAATGAAAACATTTTAGTAAACACACATGACACTGGAACAAAGTACTGTAACCTTGCCAGGCTAAGCAGCAATCAGCCATGATGAAGGTGAATTTAAACAATTCCTGCCACGCTTCCTGTACACATTTTAGGCCTCATTTACTTGCTAGATTCTTGTAAAGTATATTGTGTTTGTGCCTTTTAGTTTCTATCGTGCTGCCGACTGACATAGCCATTTATGTTACATATTAATATACAAAGACATTTCTGGGCTGGGTCAGTCTTTTGAAAATACATTTTAATGGCTTACCCTCAACATCTACTTGAGGGTTATTTTGGTTCTCTTCACCAAAACTGGAGAGTGGATTTTTGCACTCCATTATTCAGAGAAACGCAGAGCAAAATTAATTATGAGTGATGATGAAAAATCAGCATGTGCACACTGCCGGCACTTGGTCAAATCATTAATAAACAGCTAGGAGCTCTGTGAGGCTGTTCTTAGAAAAAAACCTAGTCGACAAACTAATGGGCGATGCCACTGTGACTATGTCCACTTATATATGGTCTACAATGGTTTAGGTATTACAGTTTGCACATTTATGATGGACTGACTTATCGCCTATGCCGCTAATGTTGCTGCAATATTATACCGCCATTGCTACTTCCCTTAGGGAACATGGAGGTAACAACACTGAAAATTATCAGTCCCCAAGTCAGCATAGAAACACCACTGAAAGAATTGCTTTTGACCGTTTTGTAGAGTTTGAGAAAATGAGAATAATTTCTAAAGTGACCAAATATGGCTAATCTGATATGCCATTTACCGGACCAAAGCATGCCACTAGCCTCGGTCCCAATAATCACTCTAATAGAGAACTGGGCCTCAGGCACGGAGCATCTAGCAGGCGCTATTATTACAGCCACTATAATCTGCCACTGTGGAGAATGTAAGCAGAAAGTCCTGACAAATACAAACCAAACATATGAACTCTTCCCATACCAGCAAGCATTGTATTACGCAAAAGAAAATACCCAATTGACACACTGACTTGTCCTTCATCTTCAATTCACCCCGAAACGTGAGCACAATCACTTGTATATATCGAGGTGGAAAAAAACCAATCTATCCAATGATTATCACTGACTGTTGAGCAGTTTTGGACAAATGCCTTGTACTGTACATCTATTGTCTGCCAGCATTGAGGCACAATGAGAGCTAAATCATAGTTCTCTGCATCAACATGGAATTTGATATATAGAGATGGACGAGTGTTTGACCCTGACTAAAGCCATGCCATCAGCTTGTTTTGTAACTAAGCACAGTAATGTGAGAGGAGCACGACAGCATTGTCCTGAACTGAGCCCTTGACCCAGAACAGTGCAGACAGACAGATGGGCTGTTGACCATACTGTTGAGGAAATTTGTTGTATAACTGTCACCAATGGACAAGGGTATTAAGGAGAACCACAGTTCATTCAGAAAGTATAACGTGGGGGAGGGTAGTCCTTGGATAGCAGAAGTACATTTGCAAACACATTTCTTTTGAAACATTTCTTTGGGCAGAATGGTAGCTACAAAGAAAAAAAAATATATAGGGGATATATTTATATATACTGTATACACTATAGGTAGCTGGAGAAAAATCCTTCAACGTTCAAGAGCATTCGCCCTCCAAGCAAAAAAACCTCTTTGTGCATGTTGACTAAATAGTGCATAGCCAATTCAAAAAAATACCTGTTAGAAACGGGATCACTTGGCCTCCGGAATAGCTGCCTGCGGCTCATCCAAATAACTCCATGCTCGACACTGTGCTTCCTAAAGTCCTGAGGAATAACCGGCAATGACTTATAGATAAACTTTACGACGGAGTATTAGGGCCACACTTAGAAAAAAAAACAGAGAGATTTCGAGAATAAAGTCGTAACATTACGAGAATAAAGTCATAGTTACGAGAATAAAGTCGTAGTTTTCAAGTGACTTGAGAAGTAGACAACAGCAGCGTCCTGCAATAAAAGGAGGAATGTGGAGCATCTTGTGAAGCAGTTCTTTAGTTTAGGTTTCTCAAATAACTAAATACTTAATCTTTTGGCACATCAGCATCAGATTATCATAAGTATTAGAACTTTGAAAAGGTTGTGCAAGAAACTATGTCTATTATTTCGAAGAAAGAACCAAACGGACTTGGAGGAGATTGTCTCCTTTCTGCACGAGGAAATGGCTGGTTCTGGCCGACTACAAGGGTTACATCTACGAGCTGTTCAAAGGGGATTTGTTGTTTCACAAGAAATTATGAGACTTGTAATCAAGGCTTTGGATCCAGAAGGAGTCGAACGATAGCCTTGTAGTGGAATCGGAATGAGCTCCCCATTTAAATCAGGACAGCAGAAAGCTTACACATCTTCCGGCGCAGATTGAAAACTCATCTCTTTCGACTCCACTTCGAGCGATAGAATTACTAACAAAGCACTTATATACTAATAAAGGGCTGGCTTATCTAAAGCCAGTTGAGTAGCACTTGAAATGTTTTAGCTCTATGAAACCTGATGTACTTATATGATTCTGTTTTCTTCAAGTTTATATCTTGTTGGTCGAACGCACTTATTGTAAGTCGCTTTGGATAAAAGCGTCAGCTAAATGAAATGTAATGTTATGTAATCGGCCAGAACCAGCCATTTCCTCCTGCAGAAAGGAGACAATCTCCTCCAAGTCCGCTTCTCAAGTCACTTATGAAACTACGACTTTAATCTCGTAATTATTACTTTGTTCTCGTAACATTAGGACTTTATTCTCGTAATGTTACGACTTTATTCTCGTAACTATGACTCGTAAAATATAGCATTAACTGAAGTAAAATAATATTTAAGAATATAATTCAATTAGGCATACACTGTATGGCCACAGTGCTTCAACTCAATTACCACACATACCATAAAAATGTGTCCAATCTTTGAAGACGGTTCTACAGCAGGCCTAAGAGAGGCAGTTAACCTTGAAAGGATAACTAAGGGATTCAACAGAAACGTGTCATAGCAAACACTGGTTTTGTGTGGTATTGAGACATAACTGAGGCTATACTGTAAGATTCTGAAGAAACTGTTATTTGTGAGAGATGTCTTTTGTCACTATTGAATGCCTGAAAATCAGCTTGGCAGGTTGACCTCGGTAAAGAGATTGCAGAAGAAAAGTTGCAGCCAGCCTTAGAAAACGAATATGACTTTCGTGTGTGCAAGACATGGTTTCCTACAGCTCAAGTTCATCACCTACATTGGTTTAAACAAAAGCTCAGTGGGATATTTTCAGAAATAGATCGTTCATGCCAACACTGGGACCATAGACTATAAATGATGGTTGTAGTTTCTGTGATGTCACCTATAGGTTTCTAAAGAGCTGGTAAACTCAATGTTGCCGACACCACCAAAATCCAAACATTTCAACCCAAAAATGGTCAGAGGTCTATCGTTGCTGGAGCTGAGGCAAGCTTGGATTACACAGAAAGCTAGCAGCTAGCCACCTGTGATCGCAAAGACTCAGGTCCCTGCAATGTGAAACTGCTTAAGAATCATCAGTGTCTCTCTTTCTGCTATAGCTGACATCTACAAAGCCGCTGCACATCTTAAATGTATTTTTCCTTTCTTAAACATCTTTTGTTCACATTAAAATATGGATAATAGTGCTAAAATGAATATCAGAAGGGTCCAAATTAATAGAATCATCCTTTGAAGACAAAGACTAACCCCACAAAAAGCCAATATTCATTGGTTAACATTGTTGGTTGTTATAACACAAAACATTAAATTCACATTTATATATACCAAATCATCAGTACTACACATATAATATCGTTCATTCAAATTCAAGGTTATTTTCAATATGAGAATTAAACAAATGTTTGTTGAAAATAGGTATCCTGATTTGAAACTTTATTTTAGCAGTCATGATGGACGACGAAACAAAGGACATTTAATTGATTTGCTAATGTTGAAATTCTTATTTACAGTATGACTAAAAATGTACTGATGCGAAAAAGCATTTACAGTCACTTTTAGCAGAATCAAAACTATTACCGGCAGTGTGTCAGGGTTGAGTGAGGGCAAGCAGGACCCAAATGCAGATTAACAGAAAATACCTTTATTTCAAGGCTACAGACAGAACTCTTCCCAGTGAACACAGTCCAAAAACAACAACAAGTAACTAACCAAGACTAACAGAAAACACAGAACCTAAATGCACACATGACTAATCAAACAAATAAGAGACAGGTGAGGAGGGAGGAGAACACACAGGGGCACCAGGTGAACACAATCGGGTAATCAGGGAGGGAAAACAGACAGAAAGCAACAGGCAAAACAGGAGGTGAACACTTTTCAAAATAAAACAGGAAACCAAAGACAGAAAAAGACAAGACAAAACACAACACAGACAGATCGTGACACAGTGACGGCGTCTCATCGTCCAGTAATGGTCTGCAGAGTGATCACTCAGCAGTTCAGAGGACACACACACACACACACACACACACACACACACACACACCTACCTTTTGAAATTGGAATGCAAAAACCTAATAATAAGCAGGTGGAGGTAATTGGACACAACACAGTCAGCCCATCTGCTCAGCATACAACAACATTTATGACTAGCAGGAAAGCTTCACTGGAATCATCAACTACGACATGAAAGATGCATGAGTGACACATGCACCTGAGGCTGCATGAAGGAATTGCTCACATATATTTGTTTGGACAATGCTTTATTTGCAATTCGAATCAAGCAATTTCTATGCTGATAGGTTCCACACTCAACAATTCTTTGGAAAGTCAGTTTCCCCTTGAGAGATCAAGTATATCATCAAAATTCAACAGATATATTTTATGCAAATACATTTGAGCCATGCTTTAGACAGAGCTTTGTGGACAGGTAATGTCCATGTGCTAATGCGATCACTGAGCAAATTCAGCTGTTGTCAAATCTCATGAAATATTTTGTCACTAATGATTGTGCGAGTGTAATTATGTGTGTGTGTGTGTGTTTTAGTGCAAAGGCGTCGAAGAACAGGAAACACAAAGGAAATGAGCGAGAAGACAAAACATAAGAAAATGCAGACCCAGGGTGCTTGTAGATAACAGCTTAAAGGGTTCAACTACAACGTATTTACAGTAAGCATATCTGTTAAAGTCAGTTTTAATGTTTGAAGGACTAAGAGTTTATTAGTGTGTGGCAAAACCAGAGCAGCACCAGCGTTTAATCCTCCGCTCGGTGCTTTGCTGCTCAGTGGAGCAGACTATTATTTCCTGTGCATTACACGTGCCACAGCCCCTTTTTAAACTCAATGTAACGTTGTAAATTCAATTTGGGATTCGAGTGCACTTTTCTCCTGGAAATATTATTCCCCCACATTAGCGCCCAGTGAGTTTGCATGTAATGTGTGGAAATCCCATTATTAAAAGGCAGACTGGCGAGAGCCTGAAGGACGGCCTGATTCCCTCTGAGCTATCTTGAGTGCATTCAGCCCCGGTGTGATCTGAATGCCAATGGCAGGAAGCAGAGCAGAGCGCCCGTTTGGAAAGCTACACCAAGAAAGAAATCTATGAAGGGTTGAATCGAGAGGTGCAGGAATGAGTCCTTAATGCGGAATTGAAAACTCAAAGTCAATGTTTTTTTTAACTAGTTTTTGGTGAGATGCCTGAAATAAGGTTACGTTTTTCTGCTATCTTCAAAATATTTCAGTAAATACCCAGCTTGTGACTATCTGAAGACTTGACATCTGACAAAAGGTGGTTGCTAAAAAGTGGCTAAATAAGACGAATACATTTGATCATATCGAACACGGGTCCGCCTATAGCTCAGCGGCGGCGACGTGAAGTCATGTCATTGGAAAAGTTTGTTTACAGCATAGCACCAACTGGTGTTAATTATGTGGATATAATCCTGCTGAACAAAAACTTAAAGTATCATAAATGTGTGCTGCCACAGTTCAAATATTCTGCAATACCCCAAAAGCCAATGGAAAATTCCAATTGTCTTTTTGTGGGAGGAGCCCTTGCGATGCTAGTTCCTGGCTCGGCCAACAAATAAGTCAAAGATAACTTTATTAAGTGTTTTTTTATTAAGTGTCTCTTCAATCAAGTTTCACGTTTGAAGAAAAAACTTAGGTAGAGAATAAAAAAGTAAAATCCTCAAAACTTCTTTGATAACTTCTTTCTGCTGAAACTTGAACCCTAATCTTGTTGAGCTGTAGGGGAGAAATAAATAGATTCTTTCTATTCGTTGTCTTCATTCCGGTGGATTTGCACCCAAAGACCCTCGGCACCCCCAGAATCCCCAGTATTCAATTTGGCACAGAAGACTGGATTGATATTTGTGACCCTGACCCGCACTTTTTCTCCACGTGCCTCTTTTGGCTACCTGGTATTGATTAAGAGTTCCTGCTTGGATGAGGACACAGCTGGGGTCTCGATTCTCACTTTTCTCCTGCTGACCTCCCTCCATTACCAACCACAGAGGCTCAGAGCGAGAGAGCATGCAGAGGATACAAGAGGGAATCACCTCAGCTGACTCGCTAACTCCATTTCCTATTTCTCCTTCTTGCTGTGGGTTTAGAAATGTCTGCCTTTTGGGGATTACATACTTCTACTTCCAAAGGAAATCTATACTTATACATTGAAAAAGTTTCATTTTTCTTTTATACAGCAGCAAACACTCATTTATAAAAAACTGTAACTCAGTTTCAGTCTGCTGGGAACCCTTTAAATCTATATTTTAAATTTGTAACTAGATATACTGTATTTTCACCACTTTAAAGAAATTAGGCTTTGAAATTTAAATAGACAGAAAATACTTTATGAGATATAGATTTTTCTCAATCATTTTAAAAAGTGTATAGGAAAATACTATCTTTTCTTGTAAAATAGTAGATATCTCACCTCTACAGGCAACTACAATATTAAAATAAAACAATCTAGGAAGGAAACTGCTCATCAAATACATTTCATGATGCACACCTGCACTCTTTTAATAAAAAAGTTGAGTTTACTTTTTTCTTGGAATCATACCCTTCTCTCTGATACAGTACGGCTCCTCAAATTAAATTCATGTACAGTACATGTATGGAAAAGATCAAAGTATCATAATGGTACAAAAGATAAATGTGTCCAACCTAATCAAACATCCTCAACACCCCAAGTGCATCTCCAACTGTGACTTACATGGTATAACAGACTTAGTTCTCTACTTGCTATATTGAGTAAATTGCTGCCTAAAGGTCCCTTATCGCTTTTCTAACAATATTCTTAACTTCATGGATATTTGCAAGAAAAGGGAGAGCTGGGGGAAAAAAGGATGATAAAAAATAGGACCAAAAATAGGGATAAGCGTGTAGGAGACTGCAGGAAACCTAAAAAAGAAAGAATGAAAGAAGAAAAAACATTGGCAAAGCGTAAAGAAATACTTTCTTTAAACTCGAGATCTTAGCCTGACTGTGGCCAATGATCTCAAAGAGTTCTTAAATGTTGTTTTCCTAAAGTTTTTCCTGTCCTGCTGTGATTTCTCCTATTTACCTCAAGGGCTACAGCAGGCTACAGTAAGTGGCCAGAGGCCGCTTTACTGACACCATCACATCAAACAACCAACGGCAAAAAGGTCAGACAGTACACTTAACATCTGCCAGTGGGTGGGAGAGGGGGGGCATGCAGACAAACAAGGACCTCAGTAATAGCTTCTCTTTCACTGTTGAACTGGTGGAAGCTGGTCCAACTAGGACACAACTTCTTACAGTGGCATAGCACAACTATTTTTTTGTTTTCCAGTATTGCTGTGTTCTGTTGCTTAAAACTGCTTCGCATTGCAACAAGTACTGAAGAGTAGATCTCAGTATATTTTTTGACAGCTAATTATGTTAAATTAACTGTAATTGTCTTATGTTACTTTACCTGTCACTTCATTTATTTTTCAATATCTCAGCCAGAGGACTGCGGTGATTTGTTAAGATATTATGGATGACTTTGCGCTACGAAAAAAGTTATATGTATATTAATTAATGATACAACCTAGAACCTATATGATCAGGTGCAGGCTTTCATTATTTTCATTTCCAGAAAAATAAATATTCATCAGAGAAATCCCTTTAATCACCAGTCCTTTAATCATTGCTGTCACATCTAATTCAAATTGGCAAAACATGCAAGGTATACATTTAGATGCACAGCTCCCGGGTAATTCCATGACAGGAAGTCCTACTACAACCACCAGCAATGGGCCCGTAAAGTGATCACATCCTGTGCACAAGGCAGATGTAGAGTGAACATCTCTATAGTCAGAGGGCAATCCAACACAACGCTGTCTTTGTGATGTTTTTTTTGTCTGTCAGAGTACCGTTTAGACATCTATGGTAATTTCTCAGGACATATTTCCACGCTGCATTACATTTATTTCAATGTTGTCCAACTCCTGTGATAACATTTGCAAATGTCCTTGCTTTATACATATTGCCTCAGGCACCAGCGGTGGTAATTCTGTTACTGAACATCAAACCATTCATATTCGCTCACTGGAACCTCCTTGCCTGTATTTCAGCCCAGCAGTACAGTATGATGGTGCATATACTGTAATACAAAAAAGAGCTTCCTCCACTTTCTCTTAGGTTGTATTTTTTCAATCTTGAAAGGGGAAGTAGTACTCAATGCTGTTTGTGAAAAGAAAAGAAAACATCATGGCTATACATGCTTGTGTTACTTGGTGGAAATACATTTGTTCGTTATAAAAATACAATGTTTCTGTGTAAGGCTGCAACGACCCATTATTTTCTCAATGAATGTTTGGTGAAGAAATACAATGATGACTGTGCATCCCAGTTTATCGTAAGTAATGTCTTTAAATATTAAAGATTAAAATGATATATACTGCATTGCAGATCGTTTAAAATGTGAATACTTTTTAAAGGCTGAAATCTGATGTACCATTCTCTCATTCATGGTCATTCTTTAAATAGGGGTCATGTCTTCTAACTTTTCTCTATTTCCCTGCTCCATTCTCGTCCAACACTGTGCCGTCATAGTCTGGAAAAAGGTCTATGAAACTGCAGACAATACCTAGATAACATTAATGTGGACTAGACAATATATTGTCAGTTAAAAACCCACTAAGATTTACCAACATGGAAAACAAGTTCTTGTGAAATGTGTTATCTGTAACATCTGACAGTCCATTTACTTTACACCTCTGTGTGGAGGACGTGATTATGGCTTCTTCAGGAGTGTATTCCCCTCCTGCTGGAACAACACAACTGTCCTAAGCCACATCAATCAATAAAATAACCACAGGAAAACGGTGAGCAAGGATTCAACAGTGCGTTATTTCTCTTGAGTTTAATGACCAGCGAGCAACACTGTGGAAGACGTCCAAGTTTTTAATGATATTGCAGTTTAATGGTCAACAGCACTTTCCACATGTGCAGAGTTGTCTTGATTAAGGGCACAATTTCAGTGTTGAATTTTTTCCAAATATATGTATAGGTTGCATAATAGGAAACAAACATCAGACAGGAAGTAAATATTTAAGCTTAATACATATATTTTTGCAGTGCTGTGCTTTGTTTCCCCATAATATAATATTTGTATCCATCATTGAATTTACATTGAATATTGTTTGGTTGCCTTTCGGGTAAGTGGTGAAATAACTGTAAGAGTCCTGCACAGCCTTCCATTATGCAGACGTCTATTCTGTCCTCATGGTCTCCAGGAAGCATACAAACCGGGTAATTATGTTTGCCTGATTACATTTTGACTTGCCTTCAAACCATTTATCTTATATTTATCCAGGGATGTTTAATCACATTACACCTAAGCTGGGATGTAAAAGAACACTGCCTTTAATATGTGCAGATACTTGCATTTCCATTGGTCCATATCAGTGCCAGTCTGATTGATCAGTGTTCGCAATATCCTCAGGCTGTCTCATTTCCTGCTGCTTGACTTATATAACGAAGTCTGGAGGGAGGTCTGCTTTTTCTTTTTTCGCGGTTGGCATCTGTTGTGAAACACTTAACAGAGCCCAGACAGCTTGTGCTGAACCACGTGCCCTTTGGCTGCACCCGGATGAGACTTATATTCTTTCTGTTTCCCCTTAATCGCCATTGAGGGTTCACGGTCCTGTTTTTGAAGAACAAGATGTGCAGCATTAAGTGCAGTCAAGTGCCCCGTTTGCAGAGGGCGTGATGGCCCTTTTGGTTTCCTTGTGACCCGTGGCACCCTTGGTTATGGTGAGGGATTTGAAGAGACAGATATCAAACGGTAGCAGTGGGTGAGTTGGAGCTTACATCAATCATAGCCAATCACAGCTCATCCTGCTTCTTTGAAAGCACTGCTCTTGCTACCATAGCACACCGACATTTTGGTAATGCAGCATCAGCAGAGTCCTAGCCAACATTTTCTAAAGAGTCAAAATGTGCAATGTAATCGTACGGCAGCTCAAAAGTCCATATATGTAATTCACTGGTCAAATTAACTTTTTCTAAGGACAGGCACAAATGTGCATATTAAGCAAAATTATAGGCCATTTCATTTAAGATCACAACAATCCTCATTATAGTCAACACTGGGGCATCTCAACAACATCACCATCTCAGACAGGAAATTGCAAAAACACAGAAGTCCAAAAGTTAGTTTGGTAGTTGCACAACATGCTGACGCCGGCTGCACTAGATTTAATCAAGGCAAGGCAGTGGAACTGGCTTTCAAGAGTCAATCCACTGAAGTCTTTATAAGCCAACAAGCTGCTGTAGCAATATGTCAGTAAGAATTACAAAACAATTGACAGTGTGATTTACTGGCAAAAATAACATTGTTGGGGTAAATTGCATTTTGCAGGCTCTCCGTCTAGATATGCCCACTGGTTGCATAAAGTAAAATCAGAATGAAACAGGCATAAGATGTGCAAGTGATTTAAAGAAATTAAAGGAGTAGTTAAATATAATTTATATTCCTTTTTTTGGCCACAATGAGCACGTGTTGAAACCACTTGTTTTCAACCCAAAATAAGCAGCCTTTTAGATGACTGTACCAGCTAGTACCAAGTTGTCACTATTTTTCTTTGTTTCCTTTTGATTTTTTGGATTCAACTTTTGCTTTCTCGCATACTGTATTTCCTCTGTGTGCATGGCATATCAGAATGTATGTCAGATTCGTGATGCGTTCAAGTGTAACTTTATAAGTGTGCCTTGTCTGTGCTTGTCAGGGTCCTCCGAAAAACAATGTCACTGTAACACAATATCCAATGGCAACAGCCCAAATATCAAAGAACATCTACAGTGACAGATTTGTTAATTATTTCACCAAATTTGACAGATTTAAAAAGTGAACGTTGGCACAAATCCCTGCATGTTACTTGCAAAGCTTCCCAATCTGTAGAAGGGGAACATGGATAAAGCGGCAGAGCACACTGGTTGTGAGCAGTAAGAGAAGCCTGGACTGTGTTAGGCTCCCAGAGTGGATTAGCAGAGTTTATCAGCAGCTGCACACTCATTGCTCGCACACTGCTGAGGATAACAGGCTGCACAGAGCTCTGAGTCCTTGGCCTTGGTCAATAACAGCCCTCGGGGTACACAAGGTGCCGGGCAATTAGAAAGCGCTATATTGGTCAATATATTCACGGTCACACTCTAATGTACAATGAATTTTGTAAACATTCCAGTGGAACATTGTGTGAATTCACATTCTGCTTTCATTAGACATCAAAGAACGTATAGTGGAACATGTTGCTTTCAAGGCCAAATTGGATCAAAATACAATAAAACTGCATCATTTAATAATCATTAACTATGTCTCGCATTCTGATTTCTTCTTCAAAAGATATGATTATCAAGCTTCAACCGTCAGAACATGTCCCATTAGAGAATTCATCCACGTCTCCTAAAAGCAAATCAAACTTTTGTGGTTGAATAATCTATTTCCCTTGCGCAGTTGTGAATATCTGGATGTTCTACCTATTGGACATTTCAAAGAGCCATCTCTTAAACATTTTTTCCAACCCACGTAATGGAAGCTGCTACATTTCATGTGACATTCAGTGCAGATGTCAAGGATTTTGCAGTCAGTTGTGTGACATGGTTTACATTGAGAATGAAAAACAGCTCCCATATGGAGCCGGATCCCGGGTTAAACGGAGCATCTTGGATATGCTGCATGCTTGTCTAAATATGGCCGAGCGCTTTTAACACCGTGATGTTTGACAGGACCATCTGGTCTGCTGCAACACGAGGGTAACATGTGTGACTCAAATATGTTGTCATGTCTTTTTCAAGATTCTCTGACATACTTAGAAATTAAAATACTAATAACAATACTTAGAAATAATGAAGAAATACAAGATAAATAGGAAATTACTTATTTGAAAGGAATGGGTTATTCTGCTTTTGGGTAACGAGAGGGCTTATAAAATCAAATGTAAAAAAACTTCAACCATTGCAATGTAGATCATTAAGTTGATTTAGATGACTAAGGATTTTGCACCCAATGCGTTTGTTTAGTTAAAAACTAATTCTGGTGTGTTTGCCTAATTTGTATGCTTCATTTTGTCTGGTGTAAAAGCTCTGGAGCAGACCAAGAAGGAATTCAGATTGAGACCACCTGGAAGAACGGGTCTGCTTACAGTTGAAAGGTTTATGATGTGAAAGCAAAACGGATATGCGATTTGAGCATGAAAATACCGTGAACTCTTAAGGAAACAATCTAACTTTACAAGAGGCTACACTTTTATGCAAAGGATTTGACCACCATGGTAACACGAGTGTCAGCTATAAAAGCAGTCAGTTTCCCAAATGAATCACATTTTTACCTATTTCTTTACATCAATGCAGTATCGCATTAGAGGTTTTTCTATTCAAGTGGCAAACACATTTTAGGTGAACTAGGGAAGTAGTTTTGTCACAATTATTAGCTATGTGCGGTTGAAATAGCCAATAAACAGAGTAGAAGATGCACAACGGCTTGCTCATCCAACCAATCTACGAGAACGAATAAAAAGAATATGGTGAAAACTCTCAAGAAAGACGAAAAACAGCTTAAGACTTTACAAATATATGGGAATGGAAACCAGGCTTATATCATTAGATATCTAAATACACAGACGTCAAGATTGAGCGATAGACTGATGATTGTTAATACAGATAACAGTTAAGTGCTGAGGGAGTTGCCGATGGTCATGTGAGTTTGCTCCACGTGGGTATAATCAGTGATGATTATAAAATCATCCTAAATAAGCAACCCAGAAAACATATAATCATGTCTCTATATCAGATTATCCATGACTTGAAATGTTTAATCCTCTTCTCAGATAAGTCAAATGCGCCTGACAACTGTCTATGTTGATATGCCTCAGTTGTCGATAAGAGTTTGATATAAATCATGGATCTCTCTCACGCCCTTTTGAAATTCAGCCTCTGGGGAAACATTGTTATGCAGTAGGTTTCATGAATCATTTCAATCGTTTCTGATCGGGATTACTGGTAGCCATCAGCAGCTGTTATGGATTTGTACCTCCGAGATTAAGAATTGAATTTCTTTTTTTCCCCTTGTCAGTGAACCCACCTGCCTGTGGCATTATTCCAGAAACATGTGCATTAGCGTTTCTTGCCGTTTCTGCTCTCTATTACTCTGCATTGAAGAGACAAAAACATCTGTGTAAGTAGGCGGGAGAGGAAATTAAAGTGATCCCATTTATACCTGGCGTTAAAAAGCATTTGGTGGATGTAGCGTTGCGAACAAAATAAACAGATTGGTCGTTAGACGAGATGCTGTTGCAACAGATGAGAAGCTTCTCCAACAGTATTGTATTCTGAATGGTAAGCATTGTGTTTTGTGGCTTTTCTGAAATAAATGGCGTTTGGCTACAGACAGGGATAGATCACGGTTATCTTAACATTACAATGGAAAGAGTGGATTTCAAATGAAATGCAAAACTAAGAAGTTTAAAGAATCCGATTGTCGTGTCATCAAATAAAAAAATGTTCTAAATTAAGTCAAAATTAGATATCAGTTGATAACTTCATCCCCCTATTTAAATGCTCTGTGTCTTTAAGAATTCATTTTATAAGAGCAAATACAATCAAACCACAATATCGGAGATTAAGCAACCCTGCCAACTTGACTTTACAGTGCATTGTTAACCCGTCACTACTGTACACTTTCATGAGATCAGCTGGGAACATAGATGGTGTTGCACTTTTACGTTTTAAATTAAAGTACATACTTGAGACATATTTTAATGTGGCCAGTCCTAAAATCAATAGGTGATGTATATACGGCATGGCCATAAAAAGACATTTCCCCCCCATACTAAGGAACCCTTATGCTTCCTCTGTCCCCCACCAGAACCCACAGATGTGAAGTACATTACTCCCCCTTTTTCTCCCTCCCTTCAACAGCCCCTCTTTCCACTGCAAAGAAAGAAAGAAATCATTCACTTTCAGCCTTTTCTACCAGCATCCCCCTCCCCTAGCTCCCCCTCCCAGCAGCAGAGAGGGGCACAGAGCAGCCACACTCCACAGCCAAACCCTAATTGTGTGTGCGTGTGTCTGCATTTTTTTCCCTGACATGAAGAAGGAAACCAAGTGAGTATTTTGTGCTCTGTGCCTGTGAATGGTAGTCCCGAGCCGTTTCAATTGTTTCGCTTTAATGAGAAAGTGGAGAATTTAGCTGTGAGAAATGTACTGGAGTTTGGTAAGTTTGTTTTATGGATTTATATAAACTTAGTTTGAGAGAGAACGAGAAGCTGGGGATTTCTTACCGGACATTCTGATGGTAAAAGAAGAGAAACACGCGTTGAAATGGTTGTTTGGTTATAGAATACTGTAATTGATGTGGATAGTTGCTTTAGAGTTAAATAGAAAATAAGGCAAATTACTTTTTACTTTTTTCTGTATGGTACTTTTGAATAGTACATGTTAATATCTAAAGATATTTGTGTTTATATGGTGTGTATGGTGTGTATCTCTCACATTATTATGCTGCCAAGTGTTTCCAATTCACAAAATAACCTATTATTGAGCTGTGTGTCATCACTGAACCTGTGCGGCCTCTGTATGTTGTACAGGCATGTTGCCAAAGAGCATGTCGTCATAACAACAGTGAGGTGGTTGAGTGTTGTGACACCTGTGAGACACACCTGTTCAGACTCGACAAGAGGGGCCACAGGGTTGAGCCGCAGCGACATCACAAAACACTCAGATTAGCTCTGCTCCAGTCAGGAAGCTGCCAGGGAGCACCAAGAGCTTTCCTCTGTAAATATATCACAACCACGCAACTCTGCAAAAGACTTGATTCATCATTTCATCCTATTCATTTTAAAGCTGCACTATTTAGTACATTTGTCGATTATTTGAGCGGAATAAAAAGAATATGGTAACTTTTATGATAATCAAATTACTTTACACATTTTTGGGACACATTCCTAAATGTGCTTCGATATATTTTAGATACATTGAATAGCGTTTAGTTTTGGATAGTTGATCATACAAAAAAACGTATTTCAAGACGTCAGCTTGAACTTTAGGGTATTATAGTGGTTAATTGAGGGTGAGAAGCCCTGGATTAAACCATAAATTGATTAATGAAGAAAGTAATTGTTAGTTTTAGTCCAGATTAATTCATTCTGTCAAAGTGGGATAATAATCCTGATTTTTTTTCTTATTTTATTGTCATTGTGCAGCCTACACTTGCCGAAGTGTAGATAAATGCCACAGTCAAAGTAATATGAAAAAGTTGAGGTCCACTTGACAGCAAGATTGGAAGAATGAATATGAATGAAACCTAGTTGTATAGCAATCAATCAATAATCCCTGGACTGCTGTTCTGTCAAGAACCATTAAATAAAAGTGCTCTAAAGATGAAAAACAAGAGCAGAAATGTCTCTTTGGTGTTTGAGCTGTTGGCGGTGAACTTCTTCCACTCTGCAGGCGAACTCCTGCTATTTTAAGCCAAAAGAAAAGTCAGCCTATAAAAAAGCCACTTCACAATGACAGATCCTTCTCAGCGAAGCCAAAGAAGGTCATTAGGGGCCTCGGAGAGTCTAACACAAACACTGCTTCAACTGAACCAGAAGACGCCAGCGTGGAAACTGTGCCGTCACTTTCTAGAGACAAAGGCCACTGCTGCTGCCAACGTGTGACACAGAGAGGAGCATGTGTGTTTCTAGTTATCAGAGAATGAGTTAATGTCACTAAATGTCCTTTGACTGGTGCCTTTCACTGCTGGGATAGTAAAGGACCGCAGAGAGAATAAAAGTTGTATTTTAGGATGAATTATATTTGGCTGTCATTGGGCTGAGAGTGTTGTCACTCTCTGCCATGAGGTTTTGATTTACACACACCCAAACAAGTGCAGTAAAACTTGGGAGTAATAAAAGCTTTGGACATCTAATGAGAAGACTGTGACGCCATTCAGCATTCGAGTGGTTTATGCTTTCACCTCAAGAAAAACATCACAACAAAAAAATCACATATAACTGTGAATCTTACTAATCCAATTTCAATGTTGGTTTAACATCAAATGTTAAAAGTTGCATAACATTCACAAATTCTACAGCAGTGGGTCGGACGTTTTTTTAAACTGTCCCAATAACAAACAAACCTCATTCACTCATCATGACTCTGGAAATGTAGTTAGTGACATCAATTCTATTTTAAAAGTAATGATTGACAATTGAGGCACAGCTCCTGGACTGTGTCTCTTCTTGCAGTCCGGATACATGAAGGTTTCCGTTTTACTCTTAGTACAGCTGCTGTAACAAATGTGAGGTCCCCATTTAAAGTGATCAGAAACAGAGGGAGGGGAGGGGAGGGGAGCAGCCAACAGTTGGTTGTTTTATGGAGGCGTGTGGTGCAGTGGGTTGTGCATTGGTGTTCGGATCAGGTTCAAACCCCACTGCAGTCAGCATATCGTTGTGTCCCTGGGCGAGACACTTCACCCCAAATTGCTCCTGTGGGGATTGTCAGCAGTATTGAGAATGTAAGTCGCTTTGGATAAAAGCATCTAATAAGTGACATGTAATGTAATGTTATGGGTTTGGGCCACACCACAACTCATCTTAAAATAAATAGAAGATTTTACTGTGTCCGTTTTAGCAAACATGACTGGGCTTTAATTCAGCGTTACTCAACAAACATAGCAAAGGGTGAAAGCCAACCAGCTCACATTTGTACTCCAGTGATGAGAGGTGGAAATAGCTGCTGTGATAGTAAACTGCAGCTCAAACCGAAAGGTGCTCTGGCAGCAGAAAGAGTTCTGCAAGACCTCCATCTCACAGTCCTGGCTCATGTTTTTAAATGTATTTCCAGATGCCCAGGAGAGAAAAATGAATGGCAGTCTGCACAATGATAACGTGACACTGTTGCACACATGCAGAGAGGAGGGGCACAAACTGTGAGAAAAACAAACCCCATTCATGACTAAGTCATATATGATGTGAGAAATTGTGCAAAAGCAGCGTCCTCAGTGTACTCTTAAAGATTTACAAGGTGAAAAGATGTTATGAAAGAACCCCAGACAGTGCCTAGTTTCCAAAAACAACACTCCTGCAAAAGGGGATATTTCAGCTTTTACAGGACTAGCTTAACACAACGCACGCTATAGCTAAGCCAGGGCCCAACCACGGAGTATGAGACCATGTCTAATGGAAACATAACAGGCAGCTCACAACATTTTTACAGCACCGGTGTTGGAAAAATATGAAAAAGCATTGAAGTCATTTAATTGTTCCAGGAAAAACATGTATTTTCTCCTTAAAAGACCATTAGAGATGTCATATTGATTTCTAGCCGAGTAAGTCATTGATATAATAATGAAAACCCTATAAACTGAATATTAAATTGTGATATTAAACATTACAGAAGATGTAAATGTTGACATTTCCATACCACTGCCAAGTCCTTTTTATATCCATTTTTCAATATGACTAAATCATTAAAGCAGCCTGTTTTATTGATTAAATATATATGGCATTCAGACAACTTTATATAAAGTGTCAGTGATATATTATTTAAAAATCTATCGAAAAAAGTAAGCTGTAAGCTCATAAACTATACATTAGTATACAATGATTAACACTATAATATGCAGTGTGTCATTCAGAGTGTCACATTTTTGTAGTCACTACAATATTAAAGATGAATTAGAAGCTATTTCTATATTACTGTAAGGTGCATTGACGGCTGGGAAAGCACACAATAAAGGAAGTTATTAAAGGTCAGAGTTAAGTCCCATTACGCATTCGCCTTTAAAGCCAAAAGTGCATCTTTATTAAATATCCATAATATTTGCGTGATTTAATGAAAGCGTTTTTTCAACATTAAGATGCAGAATGTTAAATAGAAAAGCAGATTACACTTAAAGATGTTCTAATGTCTAGGGACTCATGGCTGAGGGAGTATCTGGACCTACTGAACATGGAGCGTGCAGCTTCTCTGCTGGGGGATTTTGAGGGGAGACAGGGGGATTGCGGTTCCCTGTCCGCAGCTCTCCTATCTAACCCTGTCAATATGGCATCTCCTGTGTAATGTATAATGTATTGTGTATGTAATGTCCTGTGTATGTCACAATCAGCTGTTTTAGGAAGTCATCCTTGCATCCACCCCCCCCCTCCCCCGTTACGTTTTGTTTAAAAAACAAAACTAAAAAACAACTAAACTACTAACTCATTTACCAACTAAATGTCTAACTTACTTACGAAATTAGGCTAGTTGCTCTCTAGCTAAGCTATTTTCTAACTAGATAGATTAAAAGCTGACGTTGTAAATAACT
>NW_011369945.1:2356599-2360332 GCF_000735185.1 Notothenia coriiceps
GTGTGCCTTGGCAGTCTTTGGAGGGGAGACAGGGGGATTGCGGTTCACTGTCCGCAGCTCTCCCATCTAACCCTGTCAATATGGCATCTCCTGTGTAATGTATAATGTATTGTGTATGTAATGTCCTGTGTATGTCACAATCAGCTGTTTTAGGAAGTCATCCTTGCATCCCCCCCCCCCCCCTCCCCCGTTACGTTTTGTTTAGTTGTTTGTTGTTACATGTTTTGATGTACGGTTTGTTATCTGGAGCAATGTCTGTTAAAAAAAATAATAAAAAAAATAAAAAAAGATTCAAATAAAAAAAAAGATGTGCTAATGTCCATAATAATAAGCCTGTTGTTCTTTGCATTCGCAGCTCAATTGTGTCAAATGAAATGTTGATCCTTGATTACTGAGCAGGTTTGGATTAAAAACGGACATAGTGGCCAAATGAGGGTTCACACTTAATAATCCCTCAGTGCGTCAAAGTTATGCAGACATATGGATTTTTTGGAAGATGCCTTAAAACATGATTTTAAATGTATTTATCTAAGCATCGTGTCTTATCTGGTAAATGTATATCTTGAGACATTAAGTGAAGGAACTCATTCACCACATGTATAGAATAGATTGCAGATTAGCATGTGAAAGGGAATCGTACTAAAACTCTGACTTCCACATTATCTGGGCTGAACAAGGCCCATTAAATATGCATTTTACATCACTCTCATTTCCCTTTAGACATAAATCTACAGCCAGATGCCAGTTGTTTCCAGTTTTCATGTTAAGCTAAGCTAACAGGCTGTTTATAATTTACTGTTAAGATGTCAGAGTGGAATCAATTGCAGGAAGTCAATTAAGTATATTTCCCAAAACCTTTTGCCTCTTCACCTGTTGATCAAGTTATGCACAGTCACTAACCTCATCTACTCTTCGCAGGGCACAATGTGGCGTTGTTGGATGCCCTTCATCTTGGCCTGGGTGTCCATGGCAACCCCGACTCTCTGCCAAAGTGGAGATTGGGGTTCAGGCTTTGACATTTTCCCGGCGTTAATGGCCACCAATGACACGTCTCAGGCAGTTGGCGATGAGCCTGTGAAGATGAGAAACAATCAAGACTGGATCACATCAGCAGCTTCCTCACCACCACCACCATCCCCCACAATGCATTATGAGCCCCAACCGGACAAATGCTCGGTCCACTTCAGCACTAGCGCCGCTGCGGCTCGGAGGCTGAAGGCCCAGAAGGAGGAGCTGGCCTACCTGCAGGCCATCCAGCATGGAAACAAGGCTGTGGTGGAGAACCTGGTGCAGTTTGTGGGGGCAGAGCTGGGGGATCAGAGCTATGAAGATGTGATTAAGGAAAATGTCATCGGCATCCAAGGGGACCACAAGAGTTGCCACGAGGCGTTGGAGAAAGCGGAAGACGATATGGCAAAGCAGCTGGAGGGGGAAGTGTTGAACGCTGGGCTGCAGAAGTGAGTGCGATAAATGTGTTTTTCAAAAAGTTAAGAAGTTGATGTGCTGGGCTTCCCAAAAGGTCAAGGTAAAGAGAGCGTCTTACAAAAGCCCAGTTGTTATGGTTTACTCAAGAGGTAAACAACCCCATGCTGTTAACAGAAATTGGAAAAATTGTGAGCAAAGACCTGTATTCAATTATGGCAGAGAGAGGCAATCTTTTATCTGGGAATAGGCGACTGTGGTGAGGACTGCTGTTTCTTCTCGTCTTTCATAATGCACACGTCAATCACAGGAAATGAGCAGTATTATTATTATCACGATGCAAGGCTCCTGCGTTGGGTCTCAGCTTGCAGTCTAGATTGCCGTATAGGTTTCTGTTTACTACTCGAATACTAAAGAGCATTCACGTCACGACAGATATTAGACACAGTATGGTGCACCTCTAAATTGACACTTTTTAAAATGCAAAATAACCCTCTTGTCGTCTCTGTTGTGCTTTGCATTATATTTCATACATTATATCTCCTCTCATAAAGAGTCTTGCATTACACAAACAGCTTCAATAGCAACTCTGTCCTTCACATATTGTCGCTTTGGATAGGCTCCTGGTTGCTTTGGATAAAAGCATCAGCTAAATGCAATGCAGTGTAATGTACTGGCCTTACAGTGTATTTGATGTCCTGAGCCACTCTTTACCATTTCTCTCCACATCTGTCCCATTTCTTCCTCTTCCTTTCACTCCTGGTGACTTGGATTGTTTGTCTTTCCGGAGCAGAATCAGAAAAGAGGCCTCGGCTTTTGAAGACATGCACCGCGCTGCAGTGGACATCGCCAAGCGGCTGGAGATCTCATCGCAGGCCCTGCATGCTTCGTTCACCAAGCAGCTGAAAGACATTGGCAGAATTCGTCGCTAAAAACGTTTTAAGAGACTTTCTGCCCTCATGTCATCCTTCAACATGGTGAAGAGGTTTTGGTATCCTTTGTGAGACCCAAAGTAATGATGAAAACTTTCCAGATGTCTATATTTTATTGAATTAAACTATATGTGCTTTACAGAGATGCAACAATGCGTCAAGATCAGCCCTCAACTGTTGGAATCAACATGGTTAAAAGATGAAAAGGAAAATTCAAGGGTGGATGAGAGCAGAGAAGGATTGTTGGGTGAAAAAAACAAGTTTCTCTTTCACTCGAGTTAAAACCCCGTATCCCATCAAATATTATTTTCCATCCAGGCTTTATTCAGGGTATTGGATGAGGTCAAACAGTAGTAACAGTATGCGGTGCAGGTTTTAGCCAAGTTGAGTGTTTATAGCTCAAATTAGATTGGCCATCGGGGACCAAACATAATGGCTCCGTTAGTCTTTTCCAGAAACAAACTATGGGTCGGCCATCTGGTTCCAGGGCGAGGATGGAGGCCAGGATACGTTTCGGAGGACTAGTGTGTTCCAATAGACATTTTGTTTTGCAATAAAAAAAAAGGATAAAGTGCAACTACTGCATCGTTATTAAGTATTGTTTTCGGTTCTTGAGAAACTATGCACAAATCTGTGGATGATGGACGAGCTGTTTTATCAGCAATTAGACAATTCCTTACTGTGAAAAGGAAGAATTAAGCAGGAAACTCACCTTCAAAAACATGATGAAGCTCTTTTAACAAAGCACCTCTGAATCCGTACATTGTTTAAAGGAGTGTTTTTGAGATTTTACATCAGGAGGACATTATTTGTGGGTCTCTTAACTGGATTAAGATGTTACAATGTGAGAAGAAACACACTATTGTTGTTATCCAGCTTCATTGTGCTATACTGTCTTTAACCCTACTTCCAATCATGTTTTAAATCATACAAAGGTGTAACGTGAATTTGGGAAATGTATGACAAACGTATACCAGTAAAGATCAACAAGCAATGTATCAGTCTTGTTTTCTTTATTGCTGCCATGCTTTCACCTCTTACTCATATTAATAATTAAGGGGGACTTCACTAGGCATATGCATTCACCTAGTGTGCCCTCTAGCTGTCTCCTACAGAAATATCCCATGGACGTTTCAGTTGCACATGTCACTCATTTTATAATGTTTTATAAAATAAATAAACAATTACTAATTTGGTGCAGATTTGAGTTATTGGTCAGTTATTTCCCATGCCAAATTCAAGGGAATCCTGTCTCGGTGTGTCTCGGTGTGTGTGTGTGTGTGTGTGTGTGTGTGTGTGTGTGTGTGTGTGTGTGTGTGTGTGTGTGTGTGTGTGTGTGTGTGTGTGTGTGTGTGTGTGTGTGTGTGTGTGTGTGTGGG
>NW_011369945.1:2360368-2375081 GCF_000735185.1 Notothenia coriiceps
AGAGAGTGTGTGTGTGTGTGTGTGTTTGTGGTGTGTGTGTGTGTGTGTGTGTGTGTGTGTGAGGAGGAGGAGGAGGAGGAGGAGGGACTGTTATAGGTACCAGATGAAAGACGCTCAGTACTCACATGTGTCCTGTCTCCTCCGGGTGGATTTTGCGAAGCTTATAAACCTCTGTGGCCACTTACAACGCTACTTATGATGGAAATTGGGATACTAAAACTAAAATAAAATGGATATCGAAGTCTTAGATTAGGGCACCAAGGACGCGTAATTTCCGTGCGTAAATGGGTAGATGTGTTTGGATGTTATATACATATTAGAATTGAGGCAGTATTATGAACTGGAATTGAAATCTACAATTACACCAGAGGTAAGCTACAGTGTCGCTCCTTGCTTCAGCACCGGATGGCTCGAGGACCTCGCGCCCGCGGGCAGGCTGTTGGATCGCTGAAACAACATGCACGTTACTCTCTCTGAGGCAGGGCTAACGTGTGGATAGTGACACTCATCGAGGCAGAGCTTAATGGGAAAGACAGTGAAGTTTTTCAGTCAGAGTATCTTGATTGTCACTCCCCGCCCACACTAACAGTAGTGGTGAAGTTGTCCTGACATGCCTCCCGGCTGCGAAGATGACAGCTTTTGCTCACAATTCACGATTTCAAGCTAACGTTTTGACAGCGGACGGACTCACCTCCATGCTCTCCAGTGAAGTTGGACTTCTTACCAGCAGAGTACAAAATGGGACACAACCACCTGTTCTCTGTGGGGACGGCTTTTCTCTGCTCCCTACTGTTGTGTGAGTCAGGTAAGCACTTTTTAAAACGGAATACTTTATCCGGGGCTTTCATAAACAGTGAAGTAACTTGTCGAAACGGCATGGAAAAGCCAAATGTTACGTTAAAGTCGACATTTTACTTAAATTACGCTAACTCTTTTACAGTCTTGAATGCTACAAAACATTTAATTTCACTATAGAGCTAAACTTTGAAATAATAATAAGCTTCTACAGGCGTGAAAGTAGCAGCACGTAAATATACCTTTCAATCAATTAATTTCCCACAATGCATTTCTCAAATGTTGTAAATTACACTGTTAGAACAGTTTGCTTACTGTAAATTACAGTCGTAACAAGTTAACTTTCTCAGCTCGTGCGACAGTATCCTTTTCTTTATGCGACATTTAGAAATGAATTCTGCCAGAGACTCGTTTCCCCACGACTTTTAGATGTAGGCAGCCTTCCATGTTTCACGGCCGCAGCACTTAGCTTTGGTAATGAACAAATAGAAATAAGTTTTTATCCTTACAGTTCAAAAAAAATTTGAAAATCCTTTAAATGTGGAAAAAAACGTTCCTCCTTAGTAGTTTAAGTGGATGTAAATGGTGAAGGGTTAACAAAAGAAAATGATCAAGATGCCTATTGGTAGTCAGAATTTGGAGCAGGTTATATGGTTTCATTAAATATGAGCTAAATTTCACTATTCATTATACTGCATCCTTTTGAAAATTTTTCAATTGGATAATACCTATTTTATTGACATGTTTGTGAATATAGTGTCTAAAATTATGTAAAACAATTTCAGTTTACTTCAAATTCATCAGGCTTCACATTACTGCATTTATTGATTAAGGAGCTTCTAAATTGGTATTTATGACTTCTGAAACGCAAGTAAGAGTTTTTCTGTGCCGTACGTGACGTGAGAGAGGGTTTCAAAAATGAATTGTATTAGAAAAACTCCTCCCTCCATTTCAACATGCTACATCATCATTGCCGGTTCTTGATCTCGTGCCAGTATACATCTCATTATGTCACTGAGTTCACCTCACAGATAACACAGTCACATTTAGTTATTTTAGTGAACTTTTTACTCTTAAATATTTGACAGCCCAATTTCACAAGAGCGCCCCTGGCTTGAGAAGCTGCTGACTCCGTCATCTGAACTGGTCAGTGTTTCATAAACCTCGCCAAGGGGCCTGGCACCGGTCCAGCATGCAGAGCCCAGTGTGCAGGATGTTGGAGGTGTCATCTCATTTCAAGACTCCGCTGGCAGGATGCTTTGATCTATGGCCCCCAGGAGCTTTTTCTTTTTTGTTAAGCCTCACATCTGGTCCATCCCAGATGCAAAGCCAGATGAACGTGCACTGCCCTGGCTGTCAAAAGAGCAGATAAGAAGTCTCTGGTGTATGCTTGTTTGCCAGAATCAAATTAGTTCATGATTGCACGAGATAAGCCCAATTGCACCATGGGCAAATTAACTCTGACGCCTCCTTTCTGTTTTTTATTGTTTTACATGCTATTGCTAAAACAATTATGCCTTGCCAAAAGTGTCACTTCACATGATATCCACAGCCCATGCTAAGACAGCAGTGTTACATAAATACTTAATTTGCATATTTGCCCAGGCCTTCCCTGTCGAAGACCCTCAGGCCAAAGCATAAGTAATAAATCATCAGCAGATTTCCATGCATCCCTCCAGGTTAGCATAAGCAAAGCACCTGGTGATCTTCAACTGGACTATCCTGCAGTTATTGGTTGTGAGTACTTGTCAATGTGCAACTCACCCATAGTCCAGGTAACGATGTGGCCTCGGGTGAGCTACCATGATGCTTGGGGTCTAAGGTGTGGTTTTAGGGTCTTTGATGGAAGCACACTTCATTAGGCTGCAATACTACCTTCCACAGTCTAACAGAGACCCAGAGGGAGTGGGTGTTAATGGCTTGTAAACCCACTGCCGACTCTATTGATTTTTTAAAATATTGATTCTTGAGGTTATGCTTTGGTGTTGTGCTTTCCTTCAACATTTCCTTACATTAATCTCTAGAGAGGAGCTGCCGTGAGATTTTTTTTTATTATGAGATATGTTCTCTTTCTGTACATTTAAGATTGAATACATTCCAAGCCATTGCAAAAATCATCATTAGCCTATAGGAGAATGAATGACTGATGCAGGTGTACACATAATCTATACTAAAGCTGGATGGATACATCTGAGTTATTGCAGTTATCAGTGTTACCATGAGTCAATGTAATGGTGACACGAAATGTCATGACAGTAAGGCCAGTTGTATTTTTTAGGTAGTTTATAGTATACACAGTGGAGCCATCACTTGGTTTAGTTAAATACAAGGTATCCCACTTAGGACATATCTTACCTCACAATTCTTTAAAAAAACACATTTAAGTGTTCAGTAATTGTCTTAGTTCGTACATGAAAACATGAACAGTAGTGCTATACTATCATCCTGTTTTTTTTAATGCGATTGAATATCATATATGGGTTAGGTCAGGATATATTATTCCTACATGTTAACACACCGGAGTCACGCTCTGCTTCTAAGTGAAAAGTGTGAGTTAATTGTTTCATGCATCAGCTGTAACACAGAGTGACAGACAGCTCTGCAATAAACACCCTTCACTCGTGAGAAATTAGCTCACCTCTACTAAACACAAGCAAGCAATGATGTGTGTAATTGACTCTGACTACATTGATGAAGGTGAAGGCGGTAATCCCCAAGGAGCGGGATTCCTGTCCATACCCATGCTATTCACGCTGCAGAAAAACAATGCAGTGAGCTGAGTCAGGCTGAACTCGTAGGCAAATCTGTCTGGACTGATCATTCAAAATCAATTTGATTAAGCCGCCCCCTATTGTGAGAAAACACATACATTATAATACCATTTGACAGATAAAGAGAGATGAAATGGTGTCGATGCAAAGCGAAATACTTCCCGTCTCCACCTGCTCACCCCTAGAGGTTTCATCAGACCCACTTGGGGAGCTTAGATCATCAGATCAAAAGATTTGCTAAGATGTGGAAACACTCACCTTCACTCCCAAAAGCCACACTATCATGCCAGCCGGATTTACTGCAGTTTGTTAAGTGAGGATTAGAGGAGACACGGATGAGAGAACAAGGATATGATCCCGATATAGTGTGCAACTTCCACAAACCCACTCTTCATAGAGCTGTTATCATACCATCAAATATTAGCAACTCAACAAAGTTAAAACTGTCCGAATGACGTTGATGTCAAAGGACATTTGCACTAACATAAGCTACTTTAGTCATATTCATATTCGATTATTTCAATGTTAAAAAAAACGAAATATTGCAGTTCCATGAGAAGTTTCATGAAATATTTAACAGATCTATTACATGCATGCTTCAATTAAAGCAAAGATAGGAGTGAAATGTACTCTTCAATGTATTTGTACAGTGGCTTCTCTATGAATGTCTATTGCTTAAAAAAGAGAAGTGACTTTTCATTTCAAATATATCATGTTTTTGCAGTTCTTTGTTTTGAGAAGACCCACTCGCACGCTGAGGATGAGCTCTTCAAGACGCTGTTCGCCGGGTACAACAAGTGGTCGAGACCCGTGCCCAACATCTCTGACGTGGTCATCGTCAAGTTCGGACTGTCCATCGCACAGCTCATAGATGTGGTGAGTTGTTAATCGTCCATTTCATATAAAACCTTAAGACATTAATAGAAGGGAGGCTTAAACGTAACCTTTTTTGGCGACGTGGAAGTGGCTGCTTTTAATGTAAACCAAATACTTCACAATGGGCTTTAATATCTGTCTCTCTCTCTTTAAAAACAGTCAATTTGTTTAACTAAAGATGTGGATTTGTATACACAACTTGTATTTATTTTTAACAAAAAGCTAAACGTTCCCAGGTTACACTTAGTTAAGACATTTTGGAGCAACATGTTCCCATGGAGCTTTCATTAGTATGATTAACTGATACTAGCCAAACTTATGGCACTTTAATGAGGCTACAAGAACGAGAAAATATTTACTTTTACTTTTCAATCAATAAGTCTCAACCAAAAAAAATGTATTTTGTATTTTGATAAATGGACTGTTTCTTCAGGGCGTGTGAAGAAAGGTGACAGCTCACAGGAAATAAGAGAAGCACAGGGTAAATGACACAGGTCAATAAAGTGGGTGTGTTACTAATAGGGTCAATTTATAACAAGGGATCAATATCTGGAAGGTAAACAAGTCCATCATAAAGAATCAATAACATTTGAAATCTAAGACGATGATATAAAAAATAATAAGGTAGAAAATGAAAGCATTATATATCCTTTCGTATGGGGTGCTCACTTACTCAACTGAAGTTGGAGTTGAAACACAGAGTTACTGAGACCATTTATTAAAGATTTTTGCAAAGCGTATGCCTTAGTAATTTCAGGTTATTAATTATTAATCACCAAGCAAAGTCTCATGATGCGTCACTGGATCCAAAGGGCTCCTTTTTTAAATATTCCCGTGGTAGCCCTCCTCGGCCAATCTCCTGGCATTTGTTCTCGCTATTATGACACTGTAACTTTTAACCATCGTTTCCCTGACAGTTTTTACACCCAATATGTGTTTTGCAATAGTATGTTTTGGCATTTTTTTTAATACAGTAGCAAAAACAAATTTAGGAACACTAGATTATGCACCCCCCCTCTGCCCTGTCACAGAACTCTTCACATCCATCACCTTATTGAAGTAAAGTTGCTCCAAGCTATATTTGGGTCTTGCTTTGACAAAACTCCAAGAATTTCTCTCATATATTCCTCTGGCCTGAGTTAACAGCCTTAACTCTGTCTCTCTCTCTCTGTCTGTCTGTCTGTCTCTCTCTCTCTCTCTGTCTGTCTGTCTCTCTCTCTCTCCGTCTGTCTGTCCTCTAGGATGAGAAGAACCAAATGATGACAACTAACGTGTGGCTTAAACAGGTAAGAAAAATGTGTCAGTGTTGCTTTATTAATAAGATTCCTTTTTCTTGAACTGTATCTCGTCATGTCAAACACTACGAATATACAAACCTACATCTACAGTGCTCATTTGACAAAGATTATGAGGCATTTATTTGCTTATAGGACAATAAAGGATCATACCCTTCTTGTTTGTATGTCTCAGGAGTGGAATGACTACAAACTTCGCTGGAAACCGTCCGATTACGACAATGTGACGTCCATCAGAGTGCCGTCAGAGCTCCTATGGGTGCCAGACATCGTCCTCTACAACAAGTAAGTGTGGCAAGAGACAATTCTCTTGATAGACGGATTAATCCATTGGTCTAACATTTAAAAAAAAAAGGTAAACAATCAAAGTCTCCAAGAGTTTACGAAGACATATTAAAGTGTTAAACAGTCCAAACCCTAAAGTCATAAAGGATGAGATAAAACCATACATATTTACATCTGAGAAGCTTAAATCCATTTTTTTTAATGCATTTGTTATGCTTAAATTATAAATTGATTATTTAAATAGTTACTAATCAACTTTCTGTGGATCAGTTAACCTATTAATGACATATCTATTCTACTCAACTTAAGATAAGCATTATAATTCATTTATGATCAGGTCTAGACCATTTTTTAACAATTTATACTAAAAACTGTTCATTGAATGCCACAGTGGATGCTTGAAACAGAGTTGTAGAAACATTTAAGAGAAGAGTAACAGCCACACTCATCCAGTGAATAAATAGTTTAAATTGATGCCTCTTTGCTGGATGGTGTATGGTATGAGAATGGTGCCATCTAGTGATACAAAAAATACATTTTACTGCTCTTTAACATTTCTACACCTACCATGAACAGCTCTTCCTGTCTCAAATTGTAAGCTGTTTTCTATGAATTATATATTTATACATTGTGAATCTCTGCTAATATATGTTGACTCATGTTATTTATTTCAAAATGAAGACAGCCTTGAAATGTGAATTGCCTCAGTGAGAATCTATTGTTAAATAAATCTCCTAAATCCACCTCTCGGAGATTAAACCCGGTGAGTTGATGATTGGGTTCTGCTCCATTAAGCCAGTCTAATCACAACCTGTAAGTGAAATTAAAAAAGGTGGGAAGCCGATGAAATGATAACGGCTCATCATTAGGTTTTCAGCAGGAGCTATTATCACCATTAAAGCGATGAGTGAAGGGGAGATTACTGGAGAAGATTATTAGTGGGAATACTATTTATCTAAATTAAGATTAAATAATTTCTCACCACAGGGTGTGGTAGGATCCGATTGTTGATTAGCTTTTTTAGCCTCTGATCTGAGATATTCAAACTGTTATGTTTTATGACTACCTTTCCAGCGCTGATGGCGAGTTTGCTGTGACCCACATGACAAAAGCTCACCTATTCCACAACGGTAAAGTCCGCTGGGTGCCTCCTGCCATCTACAAAAGCTCCTGCAGCATCGACGTCACCTTCTTCCCCTTCGACCAACAGAACTGCAAAATGAAATTTGGCTCGTGGACGTACGACAAGGCCAAGATTGACCTGGAGAAAACGGAAGCAGTGGACCTGAACAACTACTGGGAGAGCGGCGAATGGGCCATCATCAACGCAGTGGGGACGTACAACACCAAGAAATACGACTGCTGCCACGAGATCTACCCAGACATCACCTACTTCTTCATCATTCGGAGGCTGCCCCTGTTTTACACCATCAACCTCATCATCCCCTGCCTGCTCATCTCCTGCCTCACTGTTCTGGTGTTCTATCTGCCCTCAGACTGCGGGGAGAAGATCACCCTGTGCATCTCCGTGCTGCTGTCCCTCACTGTTTTCCTCCTCCTCATCACCGAGATCATCCCCTCCACCTCCCTCGTCATCCCGCTGATCGGAGAGTACCTCCTCTTCACAATGATTTTCGTCACCCTCTCCATCGTCATCACTGTGTTCGTGCTCAACGTGCACCATCGCTCTCCTAGCACTCACAAGATGCCCCGCTGGGTCCACTCCGTGTTCCTGGACATGATCCCGCGCTGGCTTTTCATGCGGCGGCCCGCGCCAGATGTCCGCCGTCGCAGGCTGTTGCTGCTGCAGCAGGAGGCGGCGGCCGACCGGAGGCAGGCCCGATTGGCCGGGTTCAAACATGGCAACTGCCTCAGCACCTCGGCCAACTGGCTAAGAGACGGGACATCCTCACAGGACCCCAAGAGAAGCTCTTATGAGGACTTAGAGCTGGGGACCCTGACGTCATATTTCTCCTTTCGCCCTCCTTCGCCCAGACCTCCGGGGTCCACTCCCCCGACCCAACAGAAAAACCAACAGAACAGCCAGAACCAGCAGGAGGGGGCGACGGGGGCAAACAGACAGAGACTCAATACCATTCAGAGGGCCATTAAAGGAGATAACACAGTATCAGACTCAACTTTCCTGCTCTCACCAAGTGTTATACGTGCTCTGGAAGGGGTGCACTACATCGCAGACCACCTGAGGGCCGAGGATGCTGACTTCAGCGTGAGTATCAGCCAAATGCTACATCAACTATTATCAGAATAGCACTTAAACGCCACATTGTTTGTAAAGTTTGTTATAAAAATCCTAACAATAATGTATTTTCTGCCTATTTTTATAGCACTAATACACATTTCCGTTCTCCAGCCAAGTGAATATGAAGTCCTGTTAAAGATTTATTTCATAGTGAAGTTCATCAACACCCCCATGACTAACACCTGCAATACGCTGAGAGGCTAAAGATGAAAATCAGCCTTTTGTCAAAAACAAAGACAGATTTAAGACATCATAATAATAACCAAGGTGTTACTTAGTTTTTTTAATTTCTTGTTTTCTCTCTGTCACTTTTTGCTTTTATTCTACACAGGTGAAAGAGGATTGGAAGTATGTCGCCATGGTGATTGACCGCATCTTCCTGTGGATGTTCATTATTGTGTGCCTGCTTGGGACCATCGGCCTCTTCCTACCCCCTTGGCTAGCTGGCATGATCTAGCTCATGGGAGAATGTGTGAAAAACCCATAACCGCCACTAGTTAGTGAATTTGAAATTCAAAATGTAGCTGACCTCTACTTCACGCTTGTGTAATATACTGCGTTAAAGGCCTCATGAGGCTATAAAGCTCTTTATGCACCACCAAAGCAAAAGTGGGGAAAAACCGAATGGTAGCATCTTCTGTACAGCGGACATCTCAGACTCAGCCCGTCACTTGGCTCAACTTTTATCCCTCTAAGCTGCACTTTGCCTCAGGAGTAATGGTACTTAGGTTGAGTTTGACCCTAATGCTAACATTAGCATGTTAACAGGCCCAGAGTTGGCAATTGGTAATGTGCTCATGGTTAGCACAACCTGAGATTTGGTATGTTAGCATACCAATGGCAGTATGCTAATGTGCCAATGTTTAGTACAATGTATCTTTTAGCATGTAAGTTAGGTGTAACTTGCTAGTAAATGGGATGGCACCAGCATCAGTGTTGAGTAAGGCGTAACCGTTGTTTGTGGAATGACACTTTTTAAATTGACTTTTTAATGATTTTCCATGTTCAGTTCTTTCAATTGTTAACACAATATAGATTGAGACACAGATCAATGTTAATTATTGTTTGAACAGTTTTTAAAATGAGATGTATGTCTTTCAAGCAAAGTAATGCCTTAATTTCCCTCAAAATCACAAACGTTGAAATGTAAACTACAGCTATTGTTTATATACTAGTAAAGAAGTGTGATGACTTTATCAATTATCAACAAGAAATTACTTTGAATTACAAGTCACCGGTCAGCAGATTTAGTTTAGTATGAATACAGATGATTCTATCAGGAATGACTTAATTCAGTAATTAGAGTTCTACAGGTGTGACCTGAAGGTGAGACCTGTTGCTGAAAGGATTCCTCTTCTGGGTAATATTAATGAACCGTATTCCATGGTCCTCCATGTTGTCAATGTCATTCAAATGTTGGATGAGATGAATGTGGAAACATGTTTTCACCGTCATTGGCATGCTGTACTTGAAATCCAGAATACTGGACACACTAACCTGTGATTTGTGCTGGTTTGGAAAGCATTTCCCTTTTTTACACAGGTTTTCTTTCTGCCATACTGTCATGGTTTCATTTTTGTTATTATTGTCATACAATGAAATAAATAAGCTCATGAAACCTTTAAAAAGCCGTCTTTATAGCATTTATTGAGTGGTGTGAAAATGACCTAAACAGCACCGTCAGGTTATGATTCCTACAGCTGGCCTTTCTAAATCTAGATTCAACGAGTAGACATTTACAGAGGTATACATCTTGATATTTATGTTTACATCACTTGATTTACGTGCTAGAAATTCATATTTTATAATGATAGTGGAAATATTAGAGAGTTCCTGACAGACAATCCATATTCATGCCATTGTAGTCTTCATCTCATCATTTTAATAAAATGCATCACAGTTAACCTTGGGATTCATACTCTATATAAAACACTTTTGAACATTTGAATGGCCGACTGGTTTTGTCAACTTTACATTTCACTTTTATTTTCTCTGCTATAAAAACCAAAAGTATTCATAAGTCACATTTTATATTTACAAGGTTTTTCAATTTCTGAGCAGATAATTAAATCGTTAAGAAAAGTTTACATAAAAAAGAAGTGTGAAATGGTGGCATCCTAAATATGATGCCAATGGACCATCAGTAATGTTGGCATACAGAAGTATGCACGCTTTTTTCCAAGTTGTCCTTATCCTCTGAGCTGTACCATAATATTAAAACAAAGCAACACATATAGGTAAGATGACGCCCTGCCACAGCCTGAAAAGCAGTTTGATGACATCTAAAATGCTCAACTGTGTGCAAATGTTAATTCTGAGTGGAATGTGAATCATTAGCTTGATGTGTAAACCGTTCACTCGGGGGCCACTGGCTTGGCTAGGTTGGCCCTGACTCTGGCCTGGTCCACAGCATCCAACATGTTCTTGCTGTCCATAGCCAGAGTGTGTGCTGCAGTGAGCAGCTGTTTCTTACATTCGTCCTTCAAAGAGGTGATGGAGTTCTGCTGGGCCAGTCGCATTTTGCTGATCAGCTCCGCCATGTCGTTGTTCAGCAGCTTCTGGGTGCCCTCTATCTGTGGGGGGGGGAAACAAACTGTTGGCCTTTTTCTTGGAAGACATTTTTACATGTGGCAGAAGGGAACAGGTGTAAATAATAAAGTCAATGATGGTTGAATTCCCATTTCCCTCTGTGAGCCACAGCCACCTCTACATTGCGATAATTCAAAATGTCTGTGGTGAAAAACATCTATTAACACGCCTATACAATATTATGTAACCAAAATAAATAACACCAAAATGCAACAGGTGTGTAATGATTTAACTCAACTGCATTATATTAACAACTGTTATTGTAATTGTGTCCATACATTTTGCATATACAGCACATATATGGTCCTTTGTTTACATTTAGTTGACCCTGTGTGCGTATACACAGCTGCTTTTTCAAGTGAGCAACACATGCATTGAATTCTGTTTGATAAATATGGCTGTGAAGAAACTGCAGCTCATAACAAATGTACTTTTTTTAACTTAACTTGAAATGGTCATTTGCTCTTCATCTCTTTGTGTTTGAAGAAGAGTTTTGTCACTTTTAGTTTTAAGGGACAAATGGCTGGAAGAAAAAAATCAATAAAGGAAGTCTGGAAAGGAGATGAGGAAAGACAGACATTATGTGTACCTCAGTCCTCACAGACTCGTGTAAGGTGGGCAGTATGTCATCCACACTGCGGATCAGATCTCGTAGAGCCATCCCGACAGACTGTGGGCGGAGATCAATGCAGAGAATGAATTAGCTGTATGACTCAAGAGATTTGTTTCCATCACCATTCATACACCTTGCCTCTAAAGCGGAAAGAAAACATAAAATCTAAATGAAAATGTGATTATTTTTCTTTGGTGTACCTTAACAATAGTGATATATTTCTCCGGCGGAGCGTCAATGATGTCATTCTTGAGTTGAACAACAACTTTGACCAGGTCCATGACGTAGAGGTACACTTTGTCATCAGAGCGGTCCAGCTCAGCTGTGGGCGCAGCCTGAGGGAATAATGTGTTATCATTAAAGAACTCATCCTCATTACTTGGCATCAATCCCCTTTCAATTGAAGGGCAATTTCACTTTCTTAAGATGATTGATTTTATTATTTATAGTATCTAAAAATTCAAGCTAATGTATTTAAATGATCTTTTTCAGAATGCTAAAAGATATTATAATCCCAAAGATGAATTAATATAACTACCTGTGCTGTGAGCCGAGGGGGCTTCTCTGGAGGGGCTGCAGTGCAGAAAGATGAACGATGTGAGAAACAGAAAGAAATGAAAGTACTCAGAACGACTAATATGTGAATATAAAATTCGAATTTATACATTTCCTTTGAGCGCTTACCATGCTCAGTGTCAGCTTCAGGGGACTAAAAAGAATAGAAAGAGATTAATTTCATGAGGACTAGAAAATAAAACAATATGCTTATATATATCACTTGTTTCCCTGGGATATAGTTGTTCCTATTTCCTATAATGCTTCTTTAATATTCATACCATAAAAAAGCAATGTATGAATTAAGTATCTTGTGTTTTTATCTGACAAGAATGAAGGTTGTATTGCACATTTCTATATGTCAATTTGATCACTGGAGGAGAAAAACAAGATTGACATTTGTGTTCATGTTTTGGAGTTTAAAAAGTGTTTGTTTTGTTTTTCCTTTTCAGTGATCACAAATTGTCATCGTTGCAACTTTATTGGTTTTATTTCCAATTTGAACAATATAGCTTACTTTACAAGAGAAGCACCAGAATAAAGTTTTCTAACTCATAGCTGCATTGGAAATATCACGTAGTTAAAATACACTGTTAAAAGTAGTGTAGCTTTGAACAACCTATATATTTTTTACACTCTTCAAATGGGAAAAAAATATTATATTTAGAAAGAAAACAGTTTGAAGGTGGGGGGGGGGGACCTACCGCTGGGCCCGCAGTGTCCTCTGGTCCCATGGGGTCCTGAAAAAGAACAGGCAGGTTCATTTGATAGAATAAGGTCATGGACCCCCTCTTTGGAACTGTTATCAGGGGGACAATCAATTTAAAGCTAGTGTGGCGTTGAGAGTGAACGAGTGGGTCGATTTTGTTTAATGATGCCTCGTTCCACGTAGCCTCCAGGGCCAGAGTGAATTGAGTTGGGGGACACTGAGACACAGAGAGGGGGTTGACTAAAGAGAATGATGCTCTGTTTCCCACCAGGAGTTTCTCCTCCTTTTCCAGCCACTTCTCATCCTCCATCATCTGCTCCTTCTGCCGGCGGAGAGTGTGCTGCATGTCCTGCCGCTCCCTCTGCCAGAGGCGCGCCGCGTCCTCCCTGCTGTTCGGCTCCACCCGGAAAAACTCGCCCTCCTACAAATAATGGGAATATAACAGAAAGATTATGGATATTAAACAGCCTTTTTTTGGGTCTCTTATGCATTCATTTTTAACTTTAGCTGTTAAACACAACTGAGAACTACACCTGCACACAGAAGTCTGTGTTGGATGTGGCGTGTGTGTTACATGTTGTGATCATGGATGTTTCTGTTATGTGATTGTGATGTGCTATATGTGACATGTATGTAGTAACGTGTGTTGTTTGCATTTGATCCTTTCGCCTGTATCTACTTATCTTTCATCCTTTTTATATAACTAATGCTGTTGATGTACAGTATTGTGATTTTAAGGGTGTCCATAATCATCTGGCCGGGGACAACAGCTGGAAATGAGCAATGTTTGCTAAAGCCGCCCCATTTACTGTTTTCTGTGACAGTTGATCAATGGGGACTGTCCACGACACTATAAACAAATAAACTAAAACTAGACTTCGAATGTAAGAAAATAGACACAAACTCAGATACGTTTTAGAAATGTTCGACAATGCGCTGGGTTTCTCACCGCCATGCTGCGGCGGCGAGGGGACCTGCCCGGCAGCGTGAGAGGGCTCATGGAGTCGACGGGGGTCTGGTATTCACACGGGCTGGCCAGGTCAGGGGAGCTGGCACATAACGCCTCGTTCAGCTGCACAGACACACACACATGCACACACACATTAACACATGGATACTTTTTTGGAGTAAAGCCTGTGATCTTGTGTTAAACAGGTGAGTGGTTACTGTACCTGAATGTGCAGACCGATACTGAGCATGTTCCCGAACCGCCCTGGTTTCATCCTTGAAGGCTATAGCAATTATTTAGGAGAGGTATTAAAACACGCACTAATTCAAAACATTACATTTTAATCATTTGAAAATGTGGCTGACTTTGACAGTACCTTGGGAGGAGGCTCATTGAAGTTGAATTTGGGGTCGAAGAGTTTAGTGGAGCGTGCTCTGTCCCTCTCTCTCTCCACTTCCTGTTCCTTCACCATATTGTGGACATCACTGACACATTTCAGACAACACATTATTGTATATCATGTCTTCAGAGATGTAGAAAAACACATCGTATAGACCAGGGGTGTCAAACTCAATTTCAACTCGAGCCACATTAGCATCATGGTTGCACTCAAAGGGCCAGTTTTATATATAAGACTAAATATATAAATATTTAATATGTATAAAATAATTTATTATATAACATTATTTCCACTGCATTGGATTATTATCGGATAGGTTAATCACTTCATAATTAACTACGTCTGAAAGCAGAAGTCTAGGGCAAACAATTGCAAGTCTCTTCAGTGCGCATGAAATGATTTAAAAAGAAAAGCCAAATTCTGGAAAAACAAAAAAAGATGTCTTGACAGAAAAAAAGTCAAATTCCGAGAAAAAGTATATTTTGAGATGCACTGAGAGAACATGGTACGTTTATGGGCAATGTGCTTCTGTAAAGCGGCCACTGAAATCGACAACACAGATAATGAATATATTAATATTCTTTGCTCTTGTGGGGCGCCCAGCATGAAATGAAGT
>NW_011369945.1:2375126-2397023 GCF_000735185.1 Notothenia coriiceps
GGGGCTCTCTGCTGGAACTGCTACCTCCGCGACCCGACCACGGATAAGCGGGAGAAGATGGATGGATGGATGGTTCTGTATAATNCTTCTGTAAAGCGGCATGAAATCCAGATAATAAATATATTATATTCTTTGCTCTTGTGGGGCCACATGAAATGAAGTCGCGGGCCGGCTTTGGCCCCCGGGCCTTGAGTTTGACACCCCTGGTATAGACTGTTATTGCAGATAACTTTACACCGTTCTAAATCATTTAATTTGGATCTATCCATTTCTTTATGAACAGCTGATCTCTAAATAGTTTTTAATATAATTATATCATATTCATTTTGTATATTTAACGGCTCTAATTCTATCTTGAAATTAATCTGAAGCGGAGTTGATGAAGTATATCAATATAGAGCATTTCTTGCATTTTGGCAAAAGGCTACAATAAAACCGAGTAACCTTTTCCTTGTTGTTCATGTGTCATCAGAAATTACAGACTGAGAATCTCCAACAATTTACATGAGCACAACACTTCAAATATATTTGTATGAACTTTGATGGCTTATCAAACTGAACCAATCTTAATACATTTCACTCCATTCAGTTATGATGAGTAAAGAGGTACCTGATCTTGACCACCAGCTCGGTGAAGTTGGGTCTCTCTCTGGGGTCGTAGGACCAGCAGCGGGTCATCAGTGAGTAGAGGGCGGGGGGGCAGTTGTCGGGCTTGGGCAGCCGGATGCCCTGCTCCAGCTGGTTGATCACGTCTCGGTTCTCCAGCCAGAAAAACGGCTGCTGTCCAACACTCATGATCTCCCACATACAGACAGCTATCAGGGAATGCAAACAGAGAAAACACATGTTATGTTCCTCATTATATTATTATCCCATTGCTATACTTGGGTCCCTCGAGTGCACTTGCTTGTGTTTAAGGCTATGTTCTTTGGTTCTCCTTCTATCAGTATACGTTTCCCTTTTTTATAGGAGAAACAAAACTGACTCAAACTCAATCTTAACCTACTTATTCACACAGTACTTTTCTGAATTGAAGCTCAGAGAATCCACACAATAAATGAATCTTAAGTGTGTTACACAGATTAAAAACAATTAAATTAACATAGTTCATATGATCCAGCTCAATCGAGAGGGCAACGAAATGTTTAAGTTTTTTATCTTAATGCTTTTTACTTTAAAAACCATCCAATCAGATTGTTCATGCTTTGTTTTGCCTTGAATAAAATAATAAAAATGTAGTAGATCCAGAATGTTTATTTTCAATTATTTGATTGTGATGAATCTGTTTGTATGAAATGGACCAGAGAAGGCCATCTGATGAAGTGGAGACAGGTAAAGATTCATTCAATAACCAGATAATCTTTCCTCCGCCATGGAGGTAATGTTTCAGATCGGTTTATCTCGTTTTGTCTGTCAGCAGGATGAAGGAAAAAGTACTGGCACGATTTTGCATGACATTTAGAGCAGTTCAGAGTCACAATGCTGATACATACATTTGATATCCATTTAGCTACCATTGCGAGAAGGCATTTGTCCTGCATTCAGAATAATCTGAAAAAAATGAGTTCAAAGGTAGGGAAATCCCTTGAAAGCATTCCTCAAGTTGGGACAATTAGGAAAACAAATATTGTGTTGTTTAAACACACTGAGCAATTAAATAGGACACATCTTCTTTGAAGCGTCCATGTTGTTTCCACATTAGCTCACCAACACACATACAGTACTTCATACACTCATAACTACTCCTCTGTGAAGTTCTGACATCGGTTCAAGCAGTGCTTGTTTGGATTAAAGATTAACCAGCTGCCTGCCATTAGCCATCTGTGTGTGTGTGTGTGTGTGTGTGTGTGTGTGTGTGTGTGTGTGTGTGTGTGTGTGTGTGTGTGTTCCTGTCTGTACACAGTGTGTTTATGTATCAGAGGCTCACCAAACATCCAGACGTCGCTGGCTGTGGTGAAGCGTCTGAAGTTGATGGATTCTGGGGCCATCCACTTGATTGGCAACCGAGTAACAGACGCTGCAGGGAAAAAGGAGATGACAAATTTAGTTGTCTACAGTTTTCTTTTTTGAACAGGGATACAAAGGGGTACAATTTCAAAAAATGGCAACTATATTATTTATCGTTTTCTCTATACTGGTTTGTGCCTTCGTTACCTTTGTAGTATTCTTCATCCTCGATGTATCTCGACAAACCGAAGTCCCCGAGCTTCACACAGTCTGGACTGGCAACTAGCACGTTCCGCACAGCAATGTCTCTGTGACAAAATACAATTGAAACAGAAAACCAAAGTTTACAGATGGACATGGTAAAAGTGGAAATGATCCAGAGGCTCTTCACTGGCCCTAAGCCCTCTCAAATTAACCTGAACTCGCTTCTCAACCTCTGTTGTACCGCCACGACTGTAGCAGAAGACAATAAAAAAGGATTCTTTGCATTTTCCACACAGGCAGAAAATAATTTCCTTTGTCTGTGTTTCCCTTCACAGCAGATTAAATCCAGAGTGGCTGCTTTAAAGCCTGAAATCTGCTGACAGGAGTCTGCAGAAACAACTCAGCGAAACATCTCTGACATCAACTTTCTGTAATGTTTGGTGTTAGTATAAATAATTCAAGTTCAAATGACATTTAGTTTCTTCTATTGTCACTACTTTATATGACTCCACTTTGCCTCCAGATGCTGTTTTTCTAGCTGTATTCATCTATTGAGCTGTCAACTTGCTTTTGTCCTGTGAATCAACACTGTGCACTAATCAGGCTCAGATTTATGAAAGTATTCCAGGAACATACTGTAACCCCGAAACTCAAAACATAGCAATATAGTATGTATACGTTTATATACATCAATTTATGGAGGATGTGTGAAGTGATTGGAAAAATGGATTTTGAATCATGACTATTATTTGAGAAATGTAAATGTAAAAGTCTAAAGCCTACAGCAGCTTCTCTACCTCCTGGATAGCAACACACAAATAAGAAGTGGAGCCCCCCACCTGTGTACCATGTTGACCCCTGCGAGGTAGACCAGAGCTTTGCAGATCTGCAGGCTGAACAGCACCAGCGTAATATCAGTCAGTGTACTCTGGTTCTGGGTCAGGTAGTTCCCCAGCTGCAATATACAAGCAAGACAGAAAGTTACTTTCACAATCTGCACAGGAAGCATAATGTAACTATAAACTAGAGTTTTGATGTGTTTGGCTAAATGTTTGTTAAAAAGGAAAAACACTGTTGTTTCTCTCCTGCACTTGAATTTTACTTCAATGAGATGAGCTGTGTTATCTGATGTGTTTTACTGTATATGGTCCCCAGGAAGCTAATATGTACAGCTAATCCCGAAGCTATGCTAATGGGGGTTTTTAATAAAGAAAGAAAGAAGGAGTCTTTGGGCCCCTTGGTACCAATTGAGCATTGTTTTAAACACCACAGCCTACCTGAGTATTGTTGCTGACCATGTCCATCCCTTAGTGACCACAGTGTACTCATATTCTCATAATGCGCCATGTAACAAAGCCCAAATCATTTCAGACTGGTTTCACATGACAATGAGTTCACTGTACTCAACCGGCCTCCACAGTCACCAGATCTAAATGTAGAAAGGTGAACCTAATAAAGTTGCCGCTGAGTGTAAATGAACATGGCACTTACCTCTCCATGCTCATACAGCTCCATGACGATCCACACAGGGTCCTCCTCTATGATGCCAATCAGTTTGACTATGTGCTGGTTATCCAGGTTCTTCATAATTACTGGCATACACACAAAGTTCACAGCGTTATAGTTATTGTTATCACATTTATTTCATTATATTCTACGCATTTCTTTAATTACCTGCTTCACTCATGAACTTCTCCATCACATCAGGTGAGCAGTCTTTGCAGGTCTTCACTGCCACATTGGTCCTCTCTCCATTCTGTTGAATCAATAACACCAATGTAATGGGAAGTATTGAGATTTACACAAGCAGAAAAATATTGTGTGACTTATTTTAATAGTTTATTGATATTTTAAGTCATTTTTCAAGCAATAACATGTAAGATTTTCCTCTTCCTGCCTTTCTTGTCACAAATGTACTGCTTTTCTATATAATATGTGACAGTTAACTAGTATTTTTGGTAATTTGGATTTGGATAAACGATTCATCTGTAAATATTCATTTAGGTTTGAGATGACAGGCAGTTTCAACAGCATCAGAATAATCGATAATTCATATTATATTTAGTTGCAGCCCTACTTTACATGTAATGCACATTAACACGGAGTTACAAATATTCTATAACTACATATTAATGCAGCAACTGTGTCTCCTGGTAAGTATCTTACTATTTATATTAATCTATTATAGTTAGTTTATAGTTGTTGTTTTTTTATTTTTGGATGTGGTATTTATGTTCTTCAACTAGGAAAATACACTTACTACTTTTTTGTAAACTCCATCGTAGACTTCCCCGAAAAAACCCTCACCAAGGATTCGGCCAAGAACAATGTCGCTTCGGTCGATCCCGTACTTAACAACTACCAAAAAAGATGTACATTCATGAAAGTTCAAAAGGGAGAGTTATTATTCTGCAAAATATATGAATACAAACTTTCAACTAACCTGATCTGGGCCTTTCATCCATAATCTCACAGTAGATATCAGACCCTGAAAATACAAAAAAAAGACCATTGTGTTTTTCTTTGTTTCTGACTTTTCTGCATATTGTATTAAACAGAGAAGTTATGTACAACTTTGAAAACTGTGGGCTCACCCATGCTGTGTCTGGTCGAGCTGGTGTCTCTACTGCTTCAGAGAAAAGACAGAATGAGAGAAAGCCCCGCTCATAAATTGCCAACTTATAGCTCCTCAGAGCGCTGACAGAATTCAATAAAACAGCCTCTCTCATCAATAACTCTCATAACTCAATATCTTCTCATTTCATATTACAACAGTACAGACTCTGCAGCTACACTGAGGCTGAGAGAGGGCACAAATCATTCAAATTTGTAAAACAGCCAAACATCTACTCACTCTGTGGGAATCTCAGGCAGGGCGTGTGTATTGGCATCTAGGAGGGAAATGAGATCAGATAAATGAGATGATTCCAGTTTATATAATGCAATTTTCTAACTTTTATGTAGCTTTTAAAGCTCCATCATAACTGTTGTAAGGTGATGTTGCAACAGGGGAAGTGGCAGAGACGTACACACCTTTATTTGGCCGGTAGATAATAGAATCATCCGTGTCATTCTCCAAGCGGCTGTACCCGTCAATAAGGTCCATCATGTTCTCTGCCATAGGGACAGTGGCCACGTTGATTGACAGACGCTATCAGATAACGGGGAAAAGGTGCGATGTAAGCACATGTCAAATTTCCTGTGCAGATACTCTCTTTAGAAATGATATTCAGTTATTCAGCTATTGTGATTCTTAACACTGTCCAGAGTAATATTGTATTATAGGTAGATAGTGTACTTACTTGTCGAGCCCCCTCTATGAAAAGGTCTAAGAGAGCCTTGCCGTCGCCCTGAGATAAGCATTGTATTTTCTTGATCTGTTTGAAGTCGGCTAGGAAAGAAGGCTGAGCCACACAAAAAAAAGCGATGCACAAAGATGATCATTATGGCTGATTATCTTAGAGAAGCTGTGTTAGATTTATAATGATGTAGCATCCACTGATGGCAAGATAACTATCTTTGAAAATATATTTCTAGACACAAAATATCCAGCAGCTTTAATTTATGCTATCAGACTAAAGGGGAAAATATGGTATTTCCATAAATTATAGGATTGCTTTAAATGAACAGTTTGACATCTTTGGAAATTAGAGGATTGAAACAACTCTCAGATGTGTATCAATATCATAAGTAATAGGTTGTATCTTATTTTGGTTTGTTTCATGAGAACAAAAAATGTATACAAATATAATGTGGTTTGATGAGGGGTTATGCATTGGATTACTTCTTGGCCTTGAGAAATTGCTAGTCAGAGTAGACCTCAGGAAGTTACTGTTAATCATTACATTTTAGAGATGCTGATAAGTAGATTTAGTTTATATTGGACAGAGCTAAGCTGCCTGTTTCCCCTTGTTTACAGACTGTATGCTAAGCTAAGCTAACCGACTGAAAAGTAAAGCAATATCATTCTTCTCATTTAACTAACATAACTAAAATATTCCATTTAAAAAATCTAGTATTCAGCTAGATAGATTAGATATATAATACACACATAACATAACGTGTGCATACTTAGCCTCTGCTTTTGTAATCATGTTTATTTCCCCGTTTCTGGTCAAATAAAGGATTTCTGATTCCTCACAAGCTATACTGAAATCTTGCTGTGCTTACCGCTGAATCCTTCTGTGTGCGTTGGCGAATCCCCCTCCCACCGATGACCAGCTCCACCGCTAGACTCCAACCTTGCTGTTGACAAGTGAGTGTTCTTAAATGTTTTTAACATTAATGTGAAACCGAGCCGATTAAGGCTTGGAGAACATGCTGTTTATAAGCATGGGGTTAAGGGGGCCACTCACCACAAGTTCACATGGGAAAACCTCTTCATCATAAGTGGCGAACTCTTTGAGGGTCTCGAAAAACTTGATCATGCAGTCGTCCTCCTTGAGTGTTGCGTACTGTTGAAACGTCTGCTGGATCAACTTCCGTAGCTGCTTCGACTGGATCACAAGCAGGGGGGATTTAAAACATATGATTTAAGGTACACTGATGAAGATCTAGGTCTAAGTCATGGTAAGGATGGTTTACCTTCATGCTGTTTATAAGCTGTGGAGGAAAGAAGAGGTCCAGGCCCACTTCTTTTCTAGATTTTTAAAGGAAAAGTCCGAAAAATTGTTGAAATTTAAAAATAAATTTGCTTAATTTTTTTTTCAAAACGTCATGTTTTAAAAGTCCTATTTTGATGAACTACACAAATAAAGTCAAGCTTCTTAAAAGGTTTATTCAACAGGATCCATCAGGGTTAATTAACTCAAAGCTCAAAATAATGAATTAGGTTGTATTTCACAAAAATGACAGTGAGAAGATGAATTGCACTTACTCTAGCAGCTCAAAGTTGGACTTCTTCTCGAGACCTTTTGCATTCATGTCTTTGTAGAACCTCCTGACAAAGGTAGTAACAAGTTACAGAAATATAACGAACTTAAAGAAATTTGAGGGCAGAAGAATGAAAGGACTGAGGTGACTGACCTGATCTCCAAACAACCGAGCTGCAGCGCCATCCCATCACTGACCTTAGAGGCATGATACTGCATGTAATCACTACGCACCTGCCATTAAATAAAACCGAGAAATCAGATTAACAATAAATAGCAATGTTATACTGGATATCTCATAAAATAATTTGGCATCATTTTTTCTTTTTATATGTATTTTTTAACTGACTGTTTGTTTATATTGAGAATATTAGCCAACAACACATATTTTTAGGCACTGCTCAATCCTCAAAGCTGCTGATTAGTTACCGTAATTTGTACATTTTTGTTTCCATTCCTGTCTTAACAGAACTGAAGGTTTAATAATATCATTTGTAGATTTGATTCAAACAAAAAGAGTGCCACCTAAAGTCAAATCAAACCTTATCCACACAAAACCACTCCAGTACACACACTGGCAGCTGCTCTTCAGGTATGAAAACATGATTGCTAATATCCATTGACAAAAAATTTATTCTATGCCAGCCCAAAAGTAAAACATAAAATACAGTAGCTTGTTACCTGTTGGTAAAAAAACACTAATGTAGATCTGTCATCTTTGAATTTTTCCAAGAAATTGACAGGAACGTATCTGATACGAAGGTCATACCTGCAGTTGAGAGACAAAAGATACACCATGCATGTTTATAAAATGCCATACTTTAATATAAAAACACTTACGTTGTCTCTCAACAGATAACTTTTAAATTAGGGATACACAATATCATTAAAGGATATAGTCAAAATATGCAAATAGGTTGGAAAATATCTAAATTACAATATTATTTGCGATAGACAGATATTAAAGTGAACTAAGTTATGCCTTTCTGCTGCATACAGTATACTACAGCTTAAAAACAACTAATTTCTTATTTAATTAGAAAAAATTAAGGAATGTAAGTTTGAAACGACCACACAAGGAATGTTAAAGTGAAGTGTTTTACTGATTCTTTCAACTAGCTAAACTCACTTTATTGTTGTGTTTACTTGCATAAACTGACTTTGCATTGTCGAAAAATAAAGCAACATTAAGTCCTGGTAGAGGGCCTGTACCTCCACTCAGCTTCTATGTGATTGCTCTCGTAGCGCTGCTCCACCTCCCCGACCGTCAGATCTGGGTGCAGCCAGTGGAGTTCATCTGACTTCAGGTGCTTCAGCAGGAGGCCGTAGCATCCCGAGTGTTCGATGTTCGGCCCCAACCGACCACAGATCAGGATCGAACGGATGATGGCCTGAAGGACGCAGAATCAGCATATATTTTTCGAAATATCATGAAAATTCAATAACCCTTCAAGGATAACAAATTATGAGATGAAGCACCGAAAGACCATCATTTCTGGTGGTTCCCATTCACTGAAAGAGAACAAGATTATTTGTGCACTGATAAAGAATGTATTACTTTCCTGTATGTTATGAAATGTGAATTTGTAATCTAAAGTATATCAGATAAACACGACTTCCCTATCACTGACATCTGAAAGTACACTTCCTTTCCCCATATTTCTGTTGATTCCTCTCACCCTAATTTGCCAGGAGCTGTCACATTTAACCAGCTTGAAGTTCTTGCCCAGGTTGTTGTTGGTGCAGAAGCACACTTTGAGGATCTTGACGGGGCCTCCCTCCCCGGCCGTTAGCGAATCAGGGTTGGACTCTGCGCTGGTCGGTCTTGGACTTGGTACCTTCCAGGACAGGGTCTCCCCGGACATCACCTCGTACATTTTCAAGGCTGGGTTGGCACCATCATATCAACTTCATTCTGTTCGAAAGACAAAGGGAACAAGTCATCAGTCAACCATCAGGGCTCAAACACTTCCATCCAGAAGTTTACAAAGCATGTTCTGTATAATCATGGAGCGTGAGATGGGTCGGAGAATCGGAGCAGCGGGAGCGGTACTGCAGTCTCTTTACCGCACCGTTGTGACGAAAAGGGCGTCACAACGGTGCGGTAAAGAGACTGCAGTACCGCTCCCGCTGCTCCGATTCTCCGACCCATCTCACGCTCCATGATTATACAGAACATGCTNTATATTGGTTACACAAGTGTTATCATTGTACCTCTGAAAGACTCAGTGTCTGTACTCAACAGTGTCTTTACTATAGCTGCAGTCTATATGGTGATTTGCTCCCAGTTGTCAGCATCTCTTTAGCACACATACGTTTGATTGTCTTTCTATTGTAGCTTTTCAAATGTGAGGTTTTTCTTTGGCTAATTATTTTTGACTGAATTTGAGACTGTGAAATGAGTTTGAGAGGATGATGACTTTATTAAACATTATTCACATTAACATATACCATAAAAAAACAATTACATTCGTTGTACAACGCGTACCGTTTGTAGGCAAGGAGCCCAATAGTTTATTCAGATATTTTTACATATTTTTCAATTACCAAATATTACTGTGATTTTGGAATGGCACTAGTCCATATATTGCACAATCAATTTTCCAAAAAATTCATTGTGCAGCCCTATTATTAAACAAAGCATGCTCTACTCCTACAAAATGTCATCCACTCATTGCTACACCAGCAACTAGAAAGGCACCAACCTACACTCTATTGAAAATTGATTTCAAACCTTGTCTGCCTGGTGGCAACCTGGGTGTGGGTGGACATGTGACTGTAAAGTCAAATGGATGGCTGAATAATGGAGAAACCAGGGAATGAGTCACACGCAACACCGAAGCTTGTGCCTTTTGCGTACATGGCTCTTGGTTTGTGTTTGTTGTGTGTGGTTGCCCCTCCCAAAGAATCCTGGAAGAGGCTGTGTGACAAGTGCGCTTATCTGCAGCCACACACAAATTCAAATTTGATAAAAGTTTCTCACACATGTAATCTCATTGACAACATGTTTTGAAAATGATGCGATTATGTATGTTTAAATCCTTATTGATCGAAGTTGAAGCAGGAAACTGTTTGCTTAACTATTGATTCAAAAGAGGGTTTTGCACATTTCAGTGAGACACTTGGCATGTGCTTCTGTGGCTGATGTGATCCTGCTCGGACAAGCCCGGTGGAATTGGGAGTGTTTAGGAATGTTGTCATAACAACAAGGTATTCCCTTAAGAAAGCTCTTTCACTGGTTCAGTGCAGCTCACACTATATATTCTGGATGGGTAACCACAACAACTCCAACAGACTGTTTATCTTTAATATTGCACTGTTTATTGATATGATAGTGTTTCCAGGACAAAAGCAGCAATGTAAACCCTGAAACTTAAACATGTAGGAGGAATGTTTGACAATGTGCTTTTGTCAGAGCAAGAGCAGATATTTAAACATGGAGGTGGAGGAAACAATGTCAGTGTTTCCCATACATTGATTTATTTGCGGCGGGCCGCCACAATTAAATATCGTCCGCCACAAATGGATCTCATAAAAAAAAATATATATATTATTATTAATAAAACACATTTTTTTTTTCTTTCTTATTTGGTAGTCTAATGGATAGTGAGGTGGGCTGACGATCGGAAGATTGCGAGTTCAAATCCTGCCTGGAACACCACTACTAGTGTGCCCTTGAGTAAGGCACTTAGCCCTCGGTTACTCCAGGGAGAATGTCCCTGTAATTGGTAATTGTAAGTCGCTTTGCAATAAGGCGTCTGCTAAATGCCTGAATTGTAAATTGTAAATGATATTTTTGGGAGAATAAACCCCACAGATCCTCAACTCCGGTGTGTTTCACTCATTAACAACGCAACACAGAGCAACAAGATCGTTGTCTACAGTAGCCATGAACTCGCATGTATTATGCCACCCGAATAGGTAAAGGGGCCTTTGGCTTTTCTTTTTTAAAAATGCCATGTAAACAGCTCAATTGAAAAATGATACAACAGAATATGTAGTCGAATGGCACAAATAAAACGCAACCAATGCAATCAAATGATTATAAAACCAATAAGAGTCAATCTATAAATGCCACATCATTCATGAGTACATCTGCGCGGATATGAAGCATGATTGAAATCAAATCAAATTCCATGCATGCCTTATTATGTTGGATATTGCAAAAGTTTACTGCACTAATGGGAAATGTGGAATTCGATTCTGAATGATATTTGGCCTTACATTTAGTTAATGGTTTTCATAAATCAGTCTCAGAGATCTCTGCCTCCACCACTATGCAATAGAGACCAGTTTAATATTGTTTATGGTGCTCGAGCTACTTAAAACGTTAAAGTTAAGTTTAGATTCAGCAAAAGCATCTCATAGATACAGTGTAATTTATCTGGATTCTCGACAGAAACACATTTTCTTAGTGGCAACTAGTCCCAATTCAATTATAATTTTTAAATAGGGTGAACTGACCCTTTACAGGCACTTTTTGAGTCTAATACACATTGGTTGGAGCTTTGTCCACACAGCCTGCCCACATTCCCTTATCTAATCACATATTCTAAAAAGGCATTGCAGGACCACAAATAAACATCCGATCAAATAAACATTTTTTCCATTAGGGATAAGAGCACTTATTATCAGTGGCACAAAGTTTACTATAATATAGAAGTAAAAGTAGTAATAGCACAGCGATGAAATACTTTGACACAAGTAAAAGTCCTGCATGCAAAAGTGAAACAGTATTAGCAAAATAAACTTTAAGTATAACAAGTAAAACTACTCATTCTGCACAACGACCCACTTCTGAATAATGAATGTACGAATTGATATTTATTATTGAATTATAATCATTAGCACATCATTGGGTACATCCCTTATATAATGCAAATAGAGAAGCAGGAGTTACAAAAAAACAAATACAGCTTAGTGGCTCAGAATCCCCTCGGAAGTGTCCTTTTCACAAATATGTCGTAGAAAAAGTCGTACTAATAAAAATTGGCTAATAACATTGTCTATTTACGATAAACGGCGTTGCACAGATGCACACAAACAACCTAACAACACCCCCCCTCCCCATTAGGCCACTGCCATAATAATGTGTCCCAGTAGACCACTACGAGGACTGACCTCTGTCATGTTATTACACCATCTGATGCCATCGGCAGCTGACGCTCATGAAATCCAGTGAAGCATGCCAGCCATGCCATCACTGCCCTTTGTACGCGTCCCCACACTCCCTGAATACACTCACACTGGACCACATCCCACAAATTCCTCATTCAGATTGTGTCAAAGGAGAATGGGGGTGACAGGTAAATGTGTTATCTCCCATTAAAACATCTCTAGTCTATTTGGAGCTATACAGTATGTCTTTGTATTGCTATGTTACAGTCAGTGAACTTGCATGACTCTGAGGGAAACCACTGACCTTGTGGTGTCACTGGAAAGTGAAATAAAGATCTGAAGAGGGCGGTGGCTTTGTGTAACCAGAAAGCTTTATGTTACCACGCCAAAAATAACTACATATCCAGGCATTTATAACAGGTGTAGGACCTGGAATTTAAACCTAATTTGAGTGCGAGCTACCCAACAAAAATCTCATATGTCAACTAAATCAACGCCCTGCTTACGTCATGTATACGCAGCAGTGGCATTCTTAAAATGTTATTGAAACTTAGTGTGCAGTTTCTTAATAAAAAAAGGCTAAAATAAATATTTTATCATGCAATATTGTAGTTACAAACTACACAGAGAACTATCACCCATCGCCGCCGGTCAACCGAGCTCATTTTGTTCTTTATAGTTTCAGTTAACATTTTGAAAATACAATTTCTAGTACAGAAACTTATGAGAATCTATCTTTCCAAATCTTTTGTTAAGTTATAGTAAAACAAGCAACAGTTTTTTTTAATGCGTCTTCCTTTCACCGCATTTGATTTGACTTTGTGTCAATATAGAATAGCATATAGTGTTTATTGGTAGTATTTTCAAGCTTTATTTGTGTTTTGTATATGTAGTGTGCATAGTATTCTGTTTTTTAACTTACTGTAAAGTTTCTTTATGCTATGTATCTGTGTTGATCATTCTAAACGCCATTGCATGGGATCAGTAAAGTTTATCTTGGACCATTTTATCTTAGATAAGGCTTTATATTTTACTGAAAATCAGACTAAAAGTAATGTTTTTTACATTAATTTTGTAACTTCAGGTAAATAATTAGCATATTGCCTATACAAAAGAATCAGCTACATATAGTTAAGCAGGCTTATCTCTAAACACTACATCTCCACAACATTTGGAAGTCTCTGTGAAAATCCTAATAGCCTTTTTTGATGTTATCAAGTCTAACCTGTGTAGTTTCCAGTCTAACCTGTCTTTAATGACCTGCTGTTTTTAATGCTTTTACTTCCATTTAACCACCACTGTGACCCTTTATTCTTTCCTCCAGGAGTCTTAATTGTATATCATTTAAAACAAAAGTTCTCTTTTCACACTACCTCTTTAAGGATACGCATGGGACATTCAGCTGCATCTTGTCCTGTTTGCTGAGCTGTAATGCGGGGCCCCTGCTGCTTCGCACCTCTATTGTAATGCAGCCCAGGCTTTATAATCCACTCCTGGCCCGGGCCACTTCACACCTCGGTGAGCACTGCTGACCCCCGCTGAGTCTGCTTGGGATTCAATGACCACTCCTTTACAGGACACACACACACACACACACACACACACACACACACACACACACACACACACACACACACACACACACACACACACACACACACACACACACACACACACACACACACACACACACACACACACACACACACACACACACACACACACACACACACACACACACACACACACACACACACACACACACACACACACACACACACAAGACCTACACACCTGCTACCCAATGCAAATAACTCCCCCGTTTCTCCTTCAGCGCTCTGCTCTCCCATCTCTTTTGTCTTGCAGGTGTCCGTTCCAAGAGTCAAAAGGTGAGCAAATAGAGAACACGCCATGGCTAACCATTACTCAGAGAAGTGATGTCAACAAAGTTTAGACCGAAGAGGTCACCACTCGAAGAATGTGGACTTAATGACCATCAGGGGAAAGATAAATATTGTAGACATCATTAAACAGACAGAAGGTGGGGCAAAGATTTCTATAATGAGTTAGTAGGAGTTGGGGGGGGGGGGAGAAGACTTGTAACATCAAAGCATAGCATGACATCCATTTGCACAGTGAGCCCTCGGGTGGGGACTTTGGTTATGAGGGTGTTGTGCTTCCACAGGAGTGGGAGTCATCAGAGCTTTTACCACTTCATCCCTCATCAAAAGAACAGCCTCTAAAAATTATTCTAAATGGTTCAACCCTGAAAGTGTCTCCGGCAGGTTTAATAGCAATATTTGCTCTTCTGGGCCAAAGTGTCTCAGTGGTAGAATAAAGACATTCATCGAGGTTTTCAAACATGACAACCCCTATTTTATGCATCATCAGATCATTTGTGTTATGAATCCTCTTGTGGAGGGAGACAGAACTGCAACCAACTACAACGCATTTTAAAGGGGTAATGAGTGGGATTGTACTAAAAAACTATGTAAAGATAAAAAGTAATCGCTCTCAATCATCGGTGCCTCAATGTGCAGAAACACTCAAATGTGGCTGGGTTTGTGACGTTTCTGGGCTTAAACCTCTATAAAAAACATCTACCCCTAAAATGTAGGGAAAGGACAGATGCCATAGTAAGCACACATCCAAAAGGGAGGTACGAAAATGGTGGACACATCACCAAGTATTGTGATGAGAAGCGCTAAGCAGACAAAGATCGTTCCAAAACAAGACTGAAAGACTATTAAGAGCAGTGTACATCGTAATGTATATAACAGTATAGGATCCTAGTAGGTCTACTTTTTCCACCAATGCACTTAGAGATACTTGCCCCTATATGCAAATTCAAGTTCAAGTATCTGATAACTGGTCATTCCAGCTATAAAAAAAAGTTTCTCTCTGGACTTGGCTACCAAATTAACAAAACATCAGACAAAACATAACTGTGTAGTCTGATACTGCTGAATGTTTTTCGTTCTGTCATCACGATGTACACCCACGATGACAGAGTGACTAGAATAACAGTGAATCATATTATAAGCTGCCATAACATATCTGATACTTTTCCCTCGACACCTCAGTCTCCCTGGACAAGAGACGCTTTGCATGCCACAAAAGCCACCTGTGTTCCCCCAGTTTATGTTTCTAAATACTGGCAGGGAAATGGCGTCCAACATGGGGAACGAGTGGGGGAGGACGGGGATGGGATGGTAAGGAATTGATAGTTTCAGGGCAAGAGTGGTCTCAAAATGTCAGTGTTAATGATCACATAGAGAAGCAAACAGTGAAACCATTGTAACTGCTGAAGCTTACCATCGCAGGGCCGTGCCTGCTACTGTGTGACAGCCGAGCTTGACAGGCACCTGTTGTGGATTCTTGCCCTTGACACCGCTCCGGCCCGCTGGGTGCTGGGCCGTGTTTGGTCTCGGTCTGACCCAGACTTGAACTGCATCACAGCTGTCGCAGCTCCACACAGCTATTCCAAACTCCTCTGGCATAGAAAGCGGTGCTGGATGCTACAAGGAGAGAAAGGAAGGTCTGCATGAATAAAGATGCCTCTGACAAGTCTAAAAATAAAGACATTTTACATTGCATAACGATTACTCTCATTTGGTTGTATGTTTCTCATTATATGCTGTTTCAAAATTCAAAGCACAACCTGAATGAATTGAAACAGAGAGACACTCCAGGGAACAACTACACAACGTTATTGTCTTGAGTCTGCAAAAGTTACATTTGCATCACAAATGTTTGTTAATGTGAATATGTTGTATAACAAAAAGAACAAATATTTTGTTTGTATAAAACTGGATACTTTCTTTGCGATTTGTAAAAATGTGAAACTTTGGGTGATCTGTTATAGGCCTACAGTGACAAATACAATTTGGACAAACATGATGAAAATAATCTGTTGATTTGGAATGATGAATAAAGAAACTGCTTATACATTGTCAACTTGTATTCATACAGACATCATTCTATCCAATTCCACTTTTAGTATCTGGAACTAAGTCAGAATTGCTTGGCAATATAAAAACTGTGTGTGTGTGTGTGTGTGTGTGTGTGTGTGTGTGTGTGTGTGTATATCATGTATTCATCAAGGAATAATTTGTTGGACTTTCTTGTATTTTTGAGATTTGTTTGTTTTAACATTTGCATTGAATATATCATACGTTAACTGTGTTTTTGCTGCAAATTACGTTCTCTTAATAAAGTTTTATGAACATTTTATGATTTAAAAATTAGAAAATTGTTGTTGTTATTTGTATACATCCCTTGAAATTCTTATTGATCTATGAAAAATTCAAAGAAGGCATCTAAAGTTAGTTAACAAGTCCTGTTGTATTAGTCTTTGTACTAGCATGTAGTGCCATCTGCTGTTTAGTCGGTGTAATTACTTCACTGTAGACCCAATAACAGTTTTCAGTGATAACGACGACTGAAAATAGAGGAAACATGTTGTAAGGTTAGGTAAAAATCAAACCAAAACTTTAAATTAAAACTCAAACAATGTGACATATTCCTCCTAAAGCTGGACTAGATAGGTGTATAAGTTAACTAGTGGTAATTAAAGTCGTTATTTTAAAATAGGAAAACTAGTTATTTTTGAGCGTTTTGCAACTAGCAAGGACATTTACAACTAAATCGCTCGTGCGTTCGAAAAAGCGCGACACTCAGACTCAGACGAGAAACAGATACAAAAATAAGTTTGGAAAAGTTTGAAAACTTAAACAGACAGCCATAAACTTAAGACACGAGATTCAAGAAACACGGAAGTGGGCCCACCTTACCGCAGAGTTGCAAAGGTGAGGGAGTGGCCACCTGCCGCCGCCTGCTGCTCGACTACGGAGAGACAATCTGTCAGGCCCGGACTCTCGAGAGCAATAACACTTTCTGCAAGGCTTTTATCCCTACAAGAATTACACCAGAATCAGGTAAGGTGAAATATTAATATACGCTTAGGCTATGTTTATTACAGCAAAGGGATTTACAACTTCTGCTGAGGTGAGCTTTACAATTTACACAGCTGCTTGCAATGGGCCCACTTGTACAGAGGTTAACGGCAAAAACGTATACGCAGGCATTACAGCAACTTCACGAATTAAAAAAGTGTAGGTAGTTGCTGTTTGTAAAAAGCACGTTTTTTCCTCCACTCTTATTTCCAGTCTTGGTGGGATAATGGAAGTTTTTGGATGTCAAACTTGGCTTTTAAGCTTGAATACTTGTATTTTCTTTCTCATGGTAGTGGTAGTGTTTATAATGGCACAATGTAAAGAGCTAGCTAGCTGCCATTCTCTCCCCAGAAAAAGGGAGAACATTTCATTATTACAGCAAGTCTGTGCAGGTGGAGCAGCAGCAGCAGCCACATTCCAGTGCCTGGGGTCATGACGGTGCAGTGTGCAGACCCTCTGAGCACAGCACTGTTTAGAGAGCTAAATGCCTGCCTGTGTTGACAAGAACCTACCAGGAAAACCCTTTTCCCTTATCTACTGCCCTCATTCTGTCTTTATTAGGGAAAACTGTCTCTTAACAATGGCCTGACATTCAGGAGATATACTGGTTATGGGCATTTTTGTCTCAAAAACATCCTTTTTGTGAGATAAGCTTAATTCAGTGTGGTTTAAAGCTACTTTATTTATATAGGTAGTATCTGTGTAATTTGATTTCTGAGAGTTGATGTTGCTGACACAATGCCCACACACACTATCTGATGACACTTATTTTGGAATTACAGTCATGACTGCATGTCATGACAGATTCTGTCAAGGATGTTGTGTCTTCATTTTCACTACTATGCAGTTTACAAAGAGAGAACAGGGTTACACAACACTGGACTTTTCAGATATACAAAAACAATGACGATTGACTTTTCTCCACTAAGTAGTTGACATGTTACAGAACAAACATAAACAAAACATGTTTTAAATTGAATCGCTGAGATTTGAATACATTTTTTTTAGGTTTGGATTTGCAAACATACATACTTAGGGAAACGTTTCCAAGTTGAACAAATATAATTGTCGGACATAAATATATCAAATTTACAATGGAAAAACCCCCAGAAAAGTGATACATTCTCAATACAGAACTACAGAATTGTGTTATATTTACAGAATACTATATTTAATCCAGTATTATTTGCTGCAGCTATAGATATCAAAGTATATCTACAGTAAGCGAACATCCGTTGTCATAAACAGCTTGAAATGTATTGATGTCCTCTCTCTCTCATGTACAGCCTTGTTGAAAGTGGAAGCTTCTCCTGCCAGCTGCTGTGGAATTGTAATCTCATTTTTCACAATTTGTCATCCTGTATCAGTCCCTGTCATTCACCTCATAGAGACTGTATGTTTTGAATAAGAAACAGGAATTAAGCTAGGGAAGAGTGGCAGCAGTAATGAGCAGTAATAACTCCTCATCTAGACAAATGTTTGGGTGCTGAATATTCCCGTTGCAGTGTTTGTGAGTGTTGAAAGGCTTCGTTCACTCCACCTTGGTTTCAGTTTTGTGATAAAAATCTCCCTCGGGAACAGTCGTTACCATAACAACTCAAGTGCCAGCATGACAGTGTGGAGAGAAGCAACATCACTGCGTGCCTGGAAAGTGTCTCTTTTGTTCACCTAAAAAAAACTAGAGGGATGTTAAAAACACGTAGAAGAAAGGACTTCATGCCGTCAGTGAATTGAATGATGGGCTTTTGTTGTTGACAAGACTGTCCTACTCCAAAAAATAACTACAACATTATTGTCCAACTGAATTACAGCAGCATTGCACGATGCCAAAAACATGCCTTATTTGTCCAACTGATTTGTAAAAAGAACTTCATGAAATATTCAGCAAAATAAGCCAAACTTCTCATATTATAAATGTCAGCCAAAATACAAGTAGCTGCAAAACAATTGAACAAGAAACAGTATGAGAATGGCAAAATTATTAATTTAATACATAAATACCTGATTAAAGAATAAGTAACCAAGACCCTGGATCTTACTAAGCATTTGCTGGCAACTTTAAACACCAGACTTTGACCCATATTTATCACACTTTCCTCAACAAACACTTAATGAAAGCAAAGTTATGAGTTTACGTGTTCTTGTGTGAGAGCAATAAGACACATTTATGAAGCAGCTTACTCCTTGTTAGTGTAAGAGGAACCTTTAGGAGCAGCTCTCGAATGAGGGACCCTAAATTTGCCAGATTTAACATGTTAAAACCTTTGTTAAGCAATACGTTTAACTACATTATTTTATTATCTCCTCTAGCAATTTACACGTGACATTAACAACAATCTAAAGTATATTTACGGAAGAAGAATTTATAAGGAAATAATTGCCAAATGACTCCATTGGAAACTGTTGTGTTTCAGTCCAAATTACAGTGTTTTCAATGCCCCATTTTTCTGTGTTTTAGTGATTAGGTGTTAGAATTCAAACTAGACAAAGATCAGGTCTCACACACAAGAAGTAGACTGGAGGTCAAATGTCTTTCTTTGTTGTTTTCTAAAATAGCTGACAAACAGATTTTGCAATTCCGTCCAAGGACATGTAGCAATCTGTACTATGTACAGTATCTCTCTAGGTTGACTCATTGTTTCTCCCATGTGAGCCAAGGAATGTATTTGTATATCCAGCACCATACATACTTCCATTCATGGACGTTTTTCTTAGACGTAATCCTAAACTTCACCCTCTTCCTCCTCAATCTCCCTCTTGTCAGGCCTCCCACACCCAGGTGATGGTGCAATGTGCCGGCCATGCTGCACACTCATCCTGTCTCTCTTTCCCTTTCTCACTACACACACATAAACACACCTACACACCTACACACCTACACACACACACACACACACACACACACACACACACACACACACACACACACACACACACACACACACACACACACACACACACACGGCTCTGCTGGGGAATTCATGGCCTCAGGCTAACAAAACACAACCCTGTCCAACAGCGGCAGAAAGCCCTGAGAAAAACTAACACAGCTCAGCTTCCTCGCAGCAGTGTAACAGCATGGAGCTTAATTTAAAAGAAAACACCTTCTGACTCTTATCTAACGGACACTTTCGTGAGGTGGGTAACCAACAGAAATCTTAACCTCAAAGCTAGGTGAGTTTTTAAAAAATATATATTTAGCCCAGTCTTAGCTGAGTCAGCCCAGAGGTTTGAATGACAGAATATCAATGAGAGAGTAGAGAGTCAATTTATGTTCAGGGCTTAAGGTCAGACCACCTCTTGATGTATTTCCCTGATTTTTTAATTTAATCCATCGGTTTTTTGCTGCCCCAATCAATGTTTGATGAAACCTTCAAGAAAAGTTCAACCTAAGTATGTGCAGACTTTCAGCTTTTCCAGTGTGCCTGTGATTGTGTGCTCAGCTTTTTATGATGTATGTTTCCATTACAATGTTTGTTTAAAGCTAAGTGGCTGGAGCAGGATCTGCTGTTGCTGGGATTTCTAATGTGGTATTTATGTCTTAAAGGAATAGTCACACATTTGGAAATAACTAATTTGTTTTATGCCAGGGGTTGGATTTTAACAAGAATAACACCACCCTTTTTTCTGCTCATAATGTAGCTGTAGCTAGCAGCTGGTGAGCATAGCTTAGCACGAAAACAAGGGGCATCAGCTAGCCTGCCTCTGTCCATAGCATATGGAAGCTTATAGCTAATGCGCCAAAGTGTAAATTAGGAAGTCACTGCTAACTAACTAAGATACAACATGTTTCACAGTGAGATTGAGCAGTGCTGGTGGGCAGACATTGAGATCCTGGGACAGGGCCAGCCTTAAGTTTTTTTTCAACAGTCAGCCAGAAATCTCCTCTTCTATATTTTGAAGGTTTTTACCAAGTGATATGTCCATGTATCATTAATAGCCTGATTAATATAACATTTAATATGGTAACACTGCTTTTTATTTGATTGCTTTTGACAGATTTATGGATGGATACAAAGAGATATCCCCATTTTTCTAACCTTGCTCTATCCAATGTTTATTCTGGAAGTGTATGCAAGTTTGAACATTGCTCAATTGCATATTTAGAAATACAAATGAGCTGTGGGGGTTTCATGGTGATATTAGTTAAATATGTCCCCCTATTCCCCTTTAGACTCCCTTGAAGAAGGGCAGTAGAGCTACATTTGGAGCTCTTCTCCTCACATTCTTGCATAAAGGAAAAATCAACAAAGGTTGCATAACGGCTCCGGTTACTACATATCCGGTTAGTCATAACTGTTGTTTGGTTTGCCGAACAGATTTAAGGTGTTGTTTTGTTTTACAACACTCTTCTGTCAGCCTCTGTTTCCCTTCAACAGCACATACGTAAAGTTTAAGTTGTGTTTGTATTTTGGGAGAAGTGGTGATTTCTGGGAGTTTTTCTCACTGATTTGGAAGATACAAGTCTCCACACTGACACAAGTTTTCTTTGTGAATCACTCAGGCCCTCACTTGAAATCACGGTTAGGAAGGAATGTAATCAGCGGATATCAGAATGAAATGGTATGAGTCACTGCATGGCACAACATCACAGCAGGACTGTTAAGTGCAAGGCAGTGCTATAAAGAAGTCACAGTACTCTTTTGTTAAAGACACATTGTCAGTTCAGTTAAACATGCTTTACCTGGAACACAGTCTTAAAAACAGCAGCTTATTATACAGAACATGCTTTGTAAACTTCTGGATGGAAGTGTTGGAGCCCTGATGGTTGACTGATGACTTGTTCCCTTTGTCTTTCGAAC
>NW_011369945.1:2397051-2438607 GCF_000735185.1 Notothenia coriiceps
GGGGAGCCTTCGCGATGATAAATGTCTGTGCCAGTTCACAGTTTGGTACTACTGCGACTTAAACTCTGAACTACTTCTCTGTTTGTAATCCAACAATACAGTAAGAGGGTGAGACGATAGACACAGCAGGACGAGGGCGGAGGAGTGGAAACAAAAACAAAGAGAGAGAGAGAGAGAGAGAGAGAGAGACAGACACGTTCAAGGTCAGAGATAGACGCTATCAGCCTTCCTACCTACACTCCCCTAGTACTTGCAGCTGTAACATTAGTAGTCTAGTACAAACAGGACTCAATGGAAACTACAAATCGAATGGAAAACACCATTAGGTCACATGGCAAAGTACACCAGCAGCATCGTAAGAGAAAAGCTCACGGCACTTCAGCGAGAAACAACAAGAGACGGGACCATGCAAGGAAGAAAAAGTATTGGAAAAATAAACATTTAAATATTTTGAAACATGCTAAGGTCTCTTGGCTGCAATGAATGAGCAGTCAAAATAAATAAAATACGAGTTTAAGTCTCGAGCCAAGCAGTTTTTGGAAGTCTTTTGGGAGTTGAGCTATTTTATACTGAGCCAATTTGTATCATGTGTTGCCAGGAATGTGTTTGTACAGAAAACTGCAGCACGGATGGTTGTGAAAATATCTGAATATTCTGAAGACGTGCGATATTAATACCCTCCTTGCTTCGCGGGCAGACTTGCATGTGGTGTTTAGAGAAAAGGGGCCTAATGAAAACTGAGAACAAGACTTTTGAGTTTTAGAAGCAGATTTAGATACATAGTTGAAAGGAAGTTGCCGTCCGGAAAAGAGCGGATTATAAGACTACGAATCCTCCCAGACAATAACGACGTGATCTACTTTCACGCATTAAAACTGTCCCACAGCGCCGGAGAAGCCCTGAACTCTCACCTTTTGACCAGTCCTTGATCTTCTTATCCTCCGTCCTCGTCACAATCTCCGTCTCTCTCTCTCTTCCATCCACTGTTCTTCCCTCTATGGGTATGTTCCCTGTGAACAGGTAAGAAATACCATGACTGACCGATCTAGTCATTTATTTGTTTATTTATAAAAACAGGCATTTTGTCGTTTTTGAAGCACAAAAACAATGATCACTTTGACTTGAAGACGTCAGCTTGGAACATTTTTTTATCAAATCATATCGGATTAAACCAAAATATATTTCACAACTAATCTAATAAAAACAAACATTGGTTGGATCCCTTAAATCATCTATTTATATCTCCAGTCTCTACGGCATGGTTCGCCAAAGCTCTCCCTAACTCCCTATTCTTTGGATTTCCATAGGGAAGTTTAATACTACCTGGTACTTTTATTTTGAAAACCATTTGAAGTCAGGTTCAAAAGGAGCTGAGCAAACACTAAGAGCAAACGTTAAAACCCTGCTGACCACTGATGAGTCAATGAGCATGGTAACTTGCGCACATTTAAATAGAAAAGAAACGTCAAAAGCATTGCATTTTACTACAAACTTGGCCATACACTTCCTGTTTGGTTGCCAATGTCACACAATTTCAAGCAGCGCCACTAGAGCCAATAGCATAGGGGGAAAAGGAATAGAGTACCAAAAGTGAGGTGAGCCGTATCATGCAGAGAAAAGACAGCATGTTTGTTGTATCACTTTTTGCTGATATAAGGCCTGGTGACAAAACACCAAGCCTCAATATATAAAAGATTGTACTTTACTTTTGGCTCCCATAAAAAATGACCTCCATTTAGTGTGGTATTAGTTTGTAATCAGACTGTGGCTTCTCCCTCGGCGGGTGTAAAGTGTATCTGCACCGGTCGCAGCGGGTGTGTCATTTAGCCAGCAGGAGAAAGCTGCAGGCTAATCCGATAATGGGATTACAGCACCACACTTACCTAAGCTATAAACAGAGAGATGTACGGAGACGCTGAACCGGCTCACACGGATACCACGGCTGGACCATTAAATATGTAGTCAACTAGTTCAGTTAGATAGTTGCACGGTGGCTCATATTCAATATTGAAACAGTGTTGCTATAGCAGCCAACAACAAGATCATGATATATGATTCTGCTGTAAAAATGAAAGGTTTCAATGTTCCAAGTATTATCTTCATTAGCAAAGGGATGTTTCCTATCCCTTTAAAAAGGAAATGTTAAAATGGCAGGCATCCCCTGTAGAATGCATCAACTCATTACCATCAGTTAAATCTAATGGCAAATGTATCAAAGCCAGGGGAAAAACTATTGGAAATCACTTAACAGGACACTTACAGTCAGTGATGTGGATCTAAATGCATCGTCCTAGGAAAAATCCATACATCTTACAAACAGCACAGCTGAGCGCAGCAGTGATCAGAGCTGATGCTAAAGCCATGTGTAACCAAAAGACCGTGAACGTATTTACTACATGATGGAGGTTTGCTTAGTGTTTGGGAACCGGTTGGGGACACTGATAAGCTGAGGACTAAGGTGTCTGAAAAAGAAAAAAGGTATACGGTTGCTGTCAACGGCGCATAAGTCAAATAAAAAGAAACAACTACACATCGGGGCTTACATTTCCTTAAGCTAATAAGCGGAAGAATGAGTCTTAAAACCAGGAGATCAGCCTTTCCATTTCCATCGACTCATACTGAACATTTTGTACGCGTTTTTGCTTGGATCCCTGAAATAAGAAATCATTTGTAATTGTAAAAAGGGAGGTTGTTGACAAGTGACTAAATGACACAGCTAAATGTCATCACGTGGGAACATTAGCCCCCTTTAGCTTAGCGGTGGTGACCGGACTGTGATGGAGTCATGTGACTGATGTTGTTTGTTTAGCCTAGCGTTAGCTTTTTACTCCTGGCGATTGCAGCTAAGCTTCAAAAATCATATAAATGGTGTCAATATGTGGAGATTATCCTGCTGAACAAAACCTGTGAGTAACATAAACAAGTGTTGGTCAAAGATCTTATTTGTTGCTATATTCCAAAATCCCATTGGGAGTCCTTGAGGTGCAAACTTCAGAGTCCGCCTACAGCATCTCTGCACCACTCGATCTGGTCAACAAGTTAATTTACCAGTCTGCCTCATTCGTTATGATCCAACTATAGATGCAAATCCAGTTGCATCATTACTTTTCCAGCCACCTTCACCCACCACGCTCCCCCCTCAGTTCCCACACTCCCCCCCCCCTCTCTCCTCCCTCCAACCATCAAGTGCTCCAGCAGATGGTTCTGGGTTCAACAACAACAGCAGAGCATGGTGGGGGCCCTCCTGGAGTGCACACATACACACTCTACGGACAGCATCTGTTTATGAATGGTCCGACAATTGCCCATCCCCCGACAGCTACAGCTGACTGAGGTGGGGGGGCACCGAGAGTCACCGAAAAGCAAAAGAAGGGATAAAGAAGAACAAGGCAGTGAGAACAGGGGGAGGGAAAGAAAGAGAGAGAAGAGGTAATTGCGTGTTTGATGTTTGTTTTTTTCTTCTATTGACAGGTGGTACAAGAATCAAAAACAAAAAAAGAAGAATGTCGAAGGGCTTATCCAACATCTAACAGTAATTGCATATTAGCCAATAAAAGCAGAATTATATGACCAAATACTTTTTTATGTAAGCGTTTTAGGTCATCTAAAAAGGAAGAGGAATATAAAACTCAGTTGTTTAATCTGACCTCGGTCACCTGAGATATGATAAAGGAGGTAACCATGTGTTTTCTGTGGTTAAACTTTTATATTTGCTCATGAAAAACGACAGTAAATCTCGCCTGTAATGTAACTGCCTTCCCTGTTTAACTGAATGGCCAGGTCCTTCCTTCCTACAGCAGTCAGACTGTATAAAATATGCAAGTCTACTCATTTTACTGTACTTTTGCTGTTGTAATGCCGTATTTGTCCTCGTGGCTGGACAAATAAAGGATTTCTGATTCGGAAATAGTTAGACAAACATTATTCAGTCAGTTTAGCATCTACAAAACTGCGGGAAAATAAGTGTTGTAAATGTTTCACTTTTTTTTTTAAACATTATAATCGATTAAAAAACATGCATTTTATAAAAACAAAAATATGTGTTAGTGCTGCCTTGAATGGTACTGTACTGTTGACCAATAGACAAAATGAATCCATCTTTAAAAAGTAACTTTTATTGTGTTGACCTAATTTAACATGGAATATGGCATCCATTTTTAACACTACGTACAAAATCACCAGACTGATGATAAGGTCGCTTTCCAAAAATATCCTATCTCTAAATATGGCCTTTGTTGTGTTTAAAGTTGGGCTGCTCGACTATGGCAAAAATCATAATCTCGATTATTTTTGGTCAATAATTGATATCACGATTATTAAAAATACTTTACTTTGAAAACATCAATAAATTGAAAAATAAATAAATGTGAACAGTATGTTAACAGTTGATTACCCTGAACCAGTGGCGGTTCTACGGGGTGGCAGCTGCCACCTCAGAAAAATGCCTTGCCCCCCCAGCTGCCACCCCAGTTGGCAGCTTTGTTTTGAAAGAAAAGTTGTGGCTCATCGGACATTTATGAGAGAAAATCTCTAATGTCCGAGTGCAAGTGAATGCAGCACAAGACGTGAGCATTGTAACCCCTCCCCCGGCCCGAGCCTGGAAATATTATTGGCGGCGATTTCATTTGAACGGGGGGACAGCGCAAAACGAGAAGCATTTTGGATCCAAGTAGACGGAAGGAATGAGGTGTTTGCGGTCTACAATGACAGAGAAGAGTCTGTCAAGTTTGGCTGTAAGGCAAGGCAAGTTCAAGGCAAGTTTATTTATATAGCACTTTTCTGTACGCGACAATTCAAAGTGCTTTACAAAACAAATTAAAATACTTTTTAGGAATACATACAGTAAAAACACATATATAATGGCATTTTACAACACGCACTACAAAGCAAATATAATTAAATAATTAAAATAAACACCACAGGTATACAATACATGTTTAAAAGGCATACTGTAGTGCGAATATGAGCAGCTCATTTAAAAGCAGCGGCAAAGAGATATGTTTTTAGTCTCGATTTAAAAATAGTAAGCGTTTCTGCGGACGTGCATGATTTGGGTAGTTTGTTCCAGANACCGTAAAGACACAGAATCTAACGGTTTCCACCTCAACAATGAAAGATACAAACTCGCGACGTTATCAACTAAAACGTACATCAAAACAAGTGGCGCTAGGTAGCCCACAACGCTAACATGGCTTACCTTCGTCTTTGTCTGGTCTAAACTGGTCTTCAATGGCATTAAAACGATAACAACGATGATGTAGTTAATCCATAGGTTAATATCCAATGTGGCTGTGTCCCCTTTGAAATGTTCTGATAATCTATAAGCAATAAAACTGCAATTCCGTTTTAAAAAAAAGTAGAGCAGGCCATTCCTAGGCTCTGTAGCTTCATTGAATGCGCGAAGATGCTTTTTTTGCTAAATCTGTCTAAAAAGGTCAAATATCACTTGTTTGGCATCAATCTTGATACAGGGTACTTATTATATGTTGTACTTTGGATTCCGAAAGCTTTTAGTCTACTAACCCATCATCCAAGGTTAGTTTTCCCTATAAGTAAACATATATTTTGGACGGACATTATAATTTACAGTTTTTTATCATGTTCAATCTGAATTTTCTTTAAAATAAAAAACATCTATATTGATTCTGACTTTTCTACATCCAACTCACAGGTTTATCATTACTTTGAGAAAAAAGATTATTAATTTAACCCTTTTCAGAAGGGAAGATATGGTCATTTGTTCTGGGAATGTCATTTTCGAGCCTGAAACCTGAAAAACAGGCTTGGGGCTTAAGAAACTTGGTTTATTGGCATATGAAGGACTTCATATTTCAGTTTCATGGATCGTACGCTTTAGATTCTAAGAGAAATGTGAAAATCAACATACAAACCAACATAACACTGACATTTCTGCCAGCAGATAATTATATCCACACATAATGAGGCAAATATCATTTAAGTGTCACTGAAGTAGGCTTTCCTGTGTGTCAATTTAAAGGCATGAAAGACGGAATGCAGACAAACATCCACTCATGCTTCCTTTGAAAATGATTTCCTGCACGCCTGCTTGCACATGCACAAAAACAAACACTCCCGCACCACAATCAGCAGAGAGAACAGAGGGGGGAGGGGCGAAGAGAGGATGATGTCACCCCTGTAGACAGCTTAGCCGAGGCTTGAGATAATGGTGACATTTCAGGGAAGGTGATGTCATTCTTCCACTGCTACCTTCCCTCCTCCCTTTCTTTCACCCACTGCCCTCCTGTTCCCCCTCCCTCCTCTCCTCATCCTCAGTGCAGGTGGCTTGCCGGGCTCTTTGAATTACAGCGCAAAATAATTAGCTATTGAAACCCCTCCCCCCTCCCTTCTCTTTTCCATGCTCATAGCTGCGATGTGTGAGACCCTTAATGTGTATGAGTGTGATGTGGATGTCATGGGTTTGAATGTGGGTGTTATGTGTTTTAACATGTGGGTGTACATTATGATGTGGCTGTTCTTTCTCTTGCAGCATTTTAATGTTTGGAAACATTTGTGTACATCACTATTTGCTCGTTCATGTTCCTGCCTATGTGTGTGTGTGAGCATGTGTGTGTATACAGTATTTGGGGTTTCTACCCTGGGTCCCAGCTGCCCACTGAGACCAATCAGGCGGAGAGCTGCCAGGCTGCAGGGCTGGTTGGCATCGAGAGTCTCGCTGAGCTCCTCGCCCTTAGGATCTGCTCATTTAAGGTTTCCCTGACTTCACACAAACCCTGTTTCGTCCCAGAAATGTATTGTACTATGTATTACAGTCAGCGGTTAAGGCTTAAGTGTTTTTATCCCCTCCACAGCCTTGTGCTGGCTGTGAAAATGTGCATGCTGGGGGGTAGTTAAATTCAAAAAGGATTTGGAAACAAGACACGTGTGCAAAATCTTATAATACACCTTCAACACAAATACATGACTTCTGTATGGTAGGCTACATAAAGGTAACTTCACTTTCCAGGCAGTGAAATCCGAAGGTTTACCTTGCATTTGCATATTATGGAGATTTGGTTTAACCTACTTCAGCACACTTGGCTGATTGCCAAAGATAGTGATGCTTCAAAGCCTAAAGGCAGTTGTACCTCTAGTCTCAGCGCTGAGCTGGAGGCTGCTCACCGGCAGTATTTTTATCCCTGAAAACTCACCGTTAGAGCCGTGCACTTTCCCTGCCAAGTTCTGGTGCACTGTCTTTCTTCCTCTGTCGAGAGCACTCAAAGCACCGTGTGTGAGCTGTAAACAAGTTCCCACCCCCCACCCACACCGCCACACACACTCAGGCTGTATCTGGGCAAAAAGAGCTTTCTGAAACCATAAGCTTCTGTCTTATCATATGATTGCTTTTTTTCGTGTCACACTCTTGAATCACGGGGCACAGAAGGCTTCCCTTCGCACCTAGAGGAAGTCGACCAGAAACCAGAGCACATGTTACCACCGTAGAAAGAACAACTGTCTACGAATGTGTGTGCAGAATATGAACATGAGCAATAACAAGGCAGCATGGCAGCTAAACAATGCAGAAATGAAACGCATGACACACTGTTATTCTTCTTTAAACACAAACTGTGGCTCAGGATGGAGCAATGTTTTTACCGATTCAAGACCTCAAGCAACAACATTCATCAGCAATTTTTTAAGTAAAGTTTGAGTAACATTTGACTTTGAGGGCCTTTAGATATTTAGAAATGCATTTTGAATAAAAATGTTGTTAATATAATACATTGCAATATTGCGTTTTGATGCAATGACAGTTTCAACTACTCCAAATGGGTATTTTCAAAGAGTTTTTAATGGATGCATGCTTATATCAGGTGTCAAAGAGCTGACGTTTACTTGGTTATATTATATTTGGCAAATCAAACGCACCTACTCCACACTTGCGTAATTTTCTCATCTCATTTGACCTGGTTTTTAAGATTTCTCATCACTACGAAGAGCATTGCACCTGTACACAGTGCGAGATAAAAGTAAATTACTGAATGATGACATCTCATGTGATGTTTGCATGCTAGCTAGTCATGACGACTGATGGAAAAAAAAGCTTTCCATCTTCAGGCTTTAGATTAATAACATCAAACAAGTAGAATGAGGTGAATTTCCAAATGTTGACAGAACAGGAGGGTGGAAACCATTCAGCGTGAAGAGCTATAAGTGCAAAAGAGGTTCTGATGTGTGGCGTGCAACAGATTTTTTATGTGAGTTAGTCGACCTCAATTTTCCCTGGGGACCCTTTTTAGCCTTTTATTCAAAGTGAAGTTGACAACATCATTCTCAATTTGATTGCCTCACCTGATGTGTGAAAATTGTGTTGGGCTCCCACGGGATGAATCATCAATTATTGAAACGTTAGTATAAAGTATGTGCTCTTAAGGTATGGATGGTAAATCATTCATATCCTGGTGGCTTTTGACATACAGTCTTACATTTTATGAGCACTGAGCCCTGTCCGTTACATACACATACACAAATAGATACTACCAGTTATTTTTCAAATTTTTCAATGTAATGTCAGAAGAAAACAATCAAGAAAACATTTGGAAGGCTTGATTAAATACACTACCAATTAAAACCTCTTTAATGGATTAATGAGTTCAATACTTTTTAGACTTTATATCCTATAAGGACTCACAGCAACCCTGACACACACACACACACCCAGACACACACACTCATTTTACTTGTGGAGAATATGGAGGAAATGAAAGAGGTGTGCCACGTGATGGGAAGTTGTTTTAATTTGCCATGAAAACAAACAGGTGCACTTGCACATGAATTAGCCCGCCCCCCTGTTTGATAAACATACACTCAGATGTAACGACAGATGGCATTCTCAATCCAGGAACATTCATCTGTGACTCGCTGGAGATCGTGAATGGAGGGTCCCCCAGGACACGGTGCTGTCAGGCTGATGGACTCATTAGACACGCTTCAATGTCTGTACAGGAGTGGGCCTATCACCCCTGGGCTGTTTGCAACACCGTTTCTCCTTTACGGATAGGCAGTAGTGACACTAATTAAGATGTAGAGACATTCTCCGGCACATGAGGTGTCACTGAAGATACCTGCAGTAATACTAAATGCTCTCAGGGTCCCTGTAGTTAGGCCTGTATTCAATTAGTGGCAGCACAGGTGCATCCTAGAGCTATTGGCTAACCTTTTGAGGTAATCGATTCATGTCATAATGGTACTACTCCTAATAGCTAGTGGTGATTATTATATAAGTACTTATGTGTTTGAACTGAAGTTGTAAGACATGCATAACAAATGTAGTTTGGAGACAAAAAATACTTTATTATTTCACCTTGACAGCCTATTAGAAAGTGAGAAATGCCACGACCACTTTAAAAGGAATTGTTAACAGCAGATTTAATGGATGAATAGAAATTGAGGCAGTCATCAACAAAGTTTCTTGCTATATAGTAAGTACTTTCAAAAATATTTAGCTTGAGATGTTCTGCAGCCTGAATTTCACCAGTGGTAGAGGGGGTGGCGCTTGGGTTGAGTGTCCAGAAGGCAGATCAGATCTACGAGGATTATACAATGGTCAAAAAGCTGTTTCGTTTTTGGTGTTTAACAACCAAGTATCTTGTCCTTTGTTTAATCATTTGAGGGTCCTGGCATTTGCCCATACCCAGTCGCTCGCTGTGAATTCTCCAGTCTCTTTTTACACATGGGCTCAATCAGAAACGTTGACATTTTACCAGGAACGTGGCAGGGTAAAGTCAGGTTAATGGACACTTACATTATGACATAATAATGTATAGATTATTAGGGTTGAAGTGCATGTGTGAGGGGGCTGTAATGACAAATGGCTTTGATGTAGCATTTCAAATTAAATAACAGTCTATTTTGAGGAGTTGAATCAATTTGATTAAATCCTAACGCACAGATTGCACAGCCGACATATTACCAGGCTGTCATCATACTCATTCCTGAGCTGGATTTCCCCTGATCTGGCTGACAGGACACAAAAGGAATGTTGTGGTGCATTGGACACTTTCATCTCTGATGCCCATTGTTGGCCATCTGGGCTGTGGCCTTTCCCCCCTGATATGTGCACACAAATGCTGTTTATGAACTGCAGGTGGCTTGGTAGGGGTCACAGAGGTCCCAGAGGGAGACCACAGAAGAGCCGCTTAGGGGATGACATCACTTAATCCTGGTATGTCAACGCCTAAATCATCACAGGAGCAGAGACTGTGTGCAGCATTGTGTATGCATGTGTGTGGGAGGTGATTCTGATGTCATTGTTTGCCCCCGCTTCTGCCCCAAAGTCCTGTCCGCCCACCTAAAAGAGGAACGTTTATGTAGCTATTTCTGTCCACCCGCATGCCTCTCCCTAGACTTTCCACGAAGAAAACTTCCCTTGCTAATTTGCGGTCAAAACTTCAAAGCCATTGCTCTAAAGAAAATCCAGTCAGACAAATCTGTAGGGCTTTTCAGAAACAAGAAGTCAGCATGTGTATGAATAGTTCAAATAACGTCCACTTCTTGGAATGTAGGCCTAAACGTATGAAAACCAATACTAAAAATAACACCACATGTTCCCTTTGAGATGAGATTCTGGATATGAGGATTATGAATGACAGACCAACAAACTTTATGGGTTTATAATAAACACTACTAGTAAGTATGTTAAAGATTTTGTTGGTTAAAGATGGCAAACGTCTGTTTAAAACATAACACGCGATATGAAATGTCAAAAGCCATGCTATTTGTCCATTTCGCAGATTTCCAAGCTAGATGGAACCGATGGTTTCTGATTTCATTCTTGACGACTGGGGCAGTCACACAAAAGGTCAAGGGTCAGATGATGCATGTGACCTCAGGAATCCAAATCCTCCTTCTGTATTTAAACCCTACTTGGAGCTTAAGTCATGGACTTATGGCCATGAAAGCAGGCTAAATGGATCTTATAGTGAGTCATAGGTTTCGTGATGAGGTCATTACTACAATGGTGACCCATGATTTATTTTATTCTCTATGAAACATTTTACTGGTCTTACTATGAAAAAAATACAGCTGGCATCATCTGGATCCATCACTTTTATCTTCTGTGGCAACAACAAGACTCGCTTTGCGGAAAAGACACTGTAATTAAGTGATGGTGTCATCCGTAACATTACCCTTTTCATGGGTTGTTTACTCGACTTCTTTTGATCCCACACCAGTTGTGCTACCAGACATGGCGGCAGTGCTTGTAGGGAGGGGTGGGGCACATGCTTATTCAGACACACTCGGCAGACAAACAATGAGCAAAATCGTTCAACAAACAGTATGCAAAATCAGCCGTGATGGTTGCAGCCATAATGCTACTGAAACCATTCAGAGTGTAACGTCTTTTCAGCGCTTACTATGCTGCCGTGGCATGAACTGACGTGGTGCGGATAATCGTTTATAAAAACATTTCTTATGAGACAAGATGGCTCTAGGTGTTATTTTTTCATGACATGCATAAAATATATTCATGACATTAAATCTAATGACGGATTTTCTGTAGGCTATGCATAAATGTAATTTGCAGACACAAAAGTGTGCCTTGCATGAAAATATTTAGTTTCTTTATTTTGGTCAAATGTCCCAGTATCTTATGTAAAAGCAACCATAAATCATGTTTTAATGACAACTTTAAGGGATGTAGAAAATCCCCCAAACTATTTTTTACTCAATGGCAACCACACAGGAAATGAGGTCATCTCCTCTGTCAAGTCATTTCACCAGCTACTGAACACATGACATCATTGTGGGTTTTGGTTGGCTCCCCTGCACTGTATGTTTGATATAATAACCTCTTTGAGATGTCACCAAGATCATAGACAATCTAAAAATATGGTACACAAACTATTTTATATTGTTGATGTATTCTAAATTATTACGTAACTTATTGATGCCCAGAACTATGTGCAATAGAGACATGTCTTTAGAGCAACAACAGGAGACTATTTTTTACGTGATTCATTTTGTATCTTTTGTCTGTGGAAAAAGCTTTAAATCCTTCATCTCACTTTTGCCTCAGAGACAACTCTTCCTATCTCCCGTTGGTTGTAGCACACAAGACAGTGAAATGTATTTCCAGCGCTGTTCACAGTGTCCTTAATGCACCCAGATCTGTACTTCCATTCCTTCACTGCTGAAAAGCAGCGGAGGCAGTCATGCTGACAGTTGCCTCTCTTCAAAGCCTCTTTAATGGCACGTCAATTCCTGCTTCCCCTGGGACGGTGACTGAGGGAAGATGAGGAGGCTGACTGTGACTGCTGGCTATGGAGGACCAGTCAGCTGCAGCTCACATCCACTATGCCAAAATCTACTCATCCTCTCTCAAGTAGGCAGAGACATATTCGCCTTTCTGAACTCCTGAATTTAAGGCATAGCTGTCACCATACTGTCTGAGCGCTCCTGGGTGATGATTGTTTGATCCACACAAAAATGCTCTGGGCACAAGACAATGTCTCCAGCCATTACTGCTAGTTAGCTGCCTGGCTGGTGTATTCTATTATTAACTATAGGCAGAGAAGATATCTCTTACAATTAAAATGTGTCTGCCTTGGAAACATCTTTATAAATATTTAATGCCATTTCTTGAAAATCGTAAGATTCTGATCGTAGCTCATGAAATCATCATATTTTATTCTTAAGCTTTGAGCACAAGGGGCACCTTCTTTTGACTTGACTTCCTTGATCCTTAGATTGTATTAATGTGTATTCCCTCACTCGGTGTCTCTCAGATAAGAAATGACCCGAGGTAAAGTAACATATTCTTTGCCGGATTTACGAAGTGGACTATATTAGTCCTGGCTGAAACATCTTTACAACTATTGGATGGGCTGTCGTGAAGTTAGTCATGCCCCCCTCAGGAGAAATGGTTATGACTTGAATTATCTCTTAAAGTCCAACTGAAATGAAGTGGCATTTTTGATACATCCACCTGAACTGTTAATCCCATGTCCTGTATTCGCCTTTGAGGAAAACACATCATTAACCAGAAGAGAAAATGTTTTTACATTTGAAATCAAAATGGCACACAATATTTTCACATTATTTAAATTAACATTAGTTGTTACGCCTAAATAGATGAAGAAAATGTTCACTATATCTCATTAAATTGCTTCATGTCCTAAATGTGTCCTGTACTTTGGTTTAAGACCAAATGAAAATACCATCAGCTTCCTTTTTTTTTTACAGATTCTGATGTGATGAGTAGATTAGATAATGGATCTATGGTTTTATAAACCCTTTTTTAATATGCAGCATTAGCATCATTATGTTATGAATGTTAGCATCCAGGCATTTAGTATACAGTCAAACTGCTGTGCCTATAGTCTCACAGGGCTATTCATATAGCTTTAGATCCCTGTTAGGTAAAAGTTAGGTAAATATTTCTTTAAGCAATATTTGGAGTGTGGAATAGCCCCACCCACCCACAGTGAAATTGGTAACATGAATTCAACTGACTGCAACCTGCAGGAATGTGCTGGTCTTGAAAAGCAGGTGGTCCCGGCCACAGGTGTGTTTGTCAAACTCCTGAAATGGAGCCACATCTGTCGAAATGGTAAAAGGGTACCAATACCATCCTGGCACACAGCCTCCTAACATCTGCTGCCCATGTGTTTGCTGTATGCAGCAGTGACAGGAGGCTGCGTAAGGCTCAGTCACCCAAAAAGCAAAGCCCCTGGGAAAAGAGGAAGGACGCCAGAGACAGTAAAGACAGTCAAATTGATTTGCAGCTCAGTCATGCAGCCTCCTCATTCCTTAAATTGACCAGAAAATAGATTTTTGAAGCATGAAATTCCTCAGTGGTAGCTGGATCATTTGTCTAACACAAATTTCAGCAAAGCCGCTGCTGAGGGGTACAAAGCTGCATTCAGCATATTCAAACATTTTAGGTGTGAAGAAATGGAGGGTGTTAGTTAAAATGCTTTGCACCACCATTCTATGTGCACTGACTAAGTTACTGGATAATGGCAGTCTAATTAAGACAACCTTAAAATTATTCAAAACATGCCCTGGATTGACTTAGTTACAGTATTAATCTAACTTCCCCTATTGGTTATTCTCAAGCTATTTATTTTCAAGATTACAGGGCTCATGCTGTGTTCCTGCCTGGCTTGCTTAAGTGCCTCTGCTTTAATGTGAAGAGCGCTTGCAACTGACGAAATGGGCAAAGTCTGTCCTCAGATCTTTAGAGGCTCCGGCTGATCAGAGGGCAGCTGTCACACCTCCAGGCAATCTCCAGCAGCACAGTGGAGATCCTTTAGAGCTGCTGACCCTCCTGAGACGCACCAGGGCAGCCCAGGAAGCTGCACAAATGTGAGAACTTTCAAAGAAACGAGCAGCTGCTCAATTGATTTGTGTTGCTGTATCTCTAAAACATGTCAGAGAGGTGATGTTGTGGAATTCCAGTGGCTCTTTCATTTCTACTTATCCGAGACAGGATAATTGATTTGGTTGATAAATGATTTTTGTAAAAGTTGCTATGTAGGGCAGAGCTGAATAAATAAACGAGAGGCAATTAGCGATACTAAGTTCCCAGCATTTGGATGATTTAAAATTCTCTTTCCACGAGGAGTACATCCAGTTTTTAATTATACCATAATTACAACCAGCTAGTGTGTCAAGATGATAAGAACAAGGCTGAGCAGTATTTGGAAGATTTGAGCCCGGGCATTATGGACTTCTTTCAATAGGAATGAATATTGCAAATGATAATCCCTTCCTTGGCATTTTTCAAGTTATTTGCATAATAATAGTACATCCTGTGGAATCCAAACTCAGAGGAAGTGTGTGTCAGTTTAGAGGAAGAGAGAGGATTTTGCTTTCTATTCACAGACCTGTCCAACATCTCTCATTTTTCCTGCTCTCTCTGCCAGTCCTTTCCGGCGACGGTGATGTGCTTAAAATGCTGAGCGCACAATGTTTTCATGGAGACAATACCTCTGTGCTTTAATTTCCTGGAATTATTCCTCCTGGCTGTGAAGCCTGGCTTGGTGCTCTGTTCTATCCAATTAGCTTCAGACAGCAGAGTCGATCTTCTACAGGCCAAACAAAAAAGAGAAAAAAAGGTGAATAGGTCATTTCACGGATGAGCACAGCGTACGGTTGATCCCCCCCTGAAACCCAAAGATATGTAAATTCTGATAGCTTGGGGGGGTGACGTAATGTAACACATAAAATCTTCAAAATCATGACACATATGGGCCTCTGAGAACCGCCTATAGTACGGTGAAAGACAGAGACATGTATTGAAAGGGGGGATTTACAGCCCCCTGAAATGCAACTTTAAATTAGGTGAGTCATCGGATGCTCCAGGCCATTTGTAGAGGCCTTCAAGGGTTGTTTGTCTTGCAGACATCCCCTCTGACATTAATGAGGCCTTGGCCAGCAAAGGAAATAATATTGCCGACCTTTAGTTATAAAGGTCTGCATTGAAAATAAGACTTTAGTGCTGACCCTGCAACATCTGCAACATTTCTTAGGGGTGCTGACAGTTCACATTTCAACCTTGAAGATCAAACCTTCTGATGTCTGATTTGTTTTATGATTTACGGCTTGCTATGATTCCTTTAATCTCAACCATACACTCCAAGTAGATCACTGTTTAGCTCCCATGAGCTAAAATTGGTCTTGACATTAAGTATATGGTAGAAACTCCAATTCCCTATGAGAAATCCAGCTGTGACGATAGCTAAATGCAGTGTGATCTTTATCTAGTAATTCCTCAGGCTACCAGGGACCCAGGGGACTTAAGCAATTCATTTGGGGAACAAAGTCAGCTTCCATTATATACAACAGAGCATGCATACAGACTAGCTTAAACGCATGTGCACACCCACACCCACATGCAAAGTGGCAGGGCTAACACAAATGAGTAAAAGTCCCATTTTTATCAGGGGACTGTTGAAACTCTTTACTGAAGCAATAGTTCAACATTATCCAATGTTATTCCAAGAGTTCTCTCGTGTCCCTACATTGAATAGGAAGCTAGGGCTAGCTGTTTAGGTTAGCTTAGCACGAAGACTGGATGTGAACAGTAGGCTAAGCCTAGCTCTACACAGAAATAACAAAGTCCACCTATTCTCTACAGCGCAATAATTAACAAGCCCATTTATCAAGAATAACTAACTAAAACCCTTTTCCCACTAAAGTTAAACCTTCTATGTATGATTTCAATGCACAAAAATACCGCAAAAAAATAGTCTATAGTCTTTTTCCCTTGCCAGTTAACACGTTTCTCCTTACGATGTGTCATGTTCAACGTAGAAAATGCTCCAGAAGGCAGGGTTAGTCACATTTACTTGTTCAGTCTCTCTTTCAAATACTCAAACCATAGTTGGTGTTTGTAACAGTGACAAGACTAACAGAGAAGGTTTTGATGAGATTTGTATTTGTTTCTGTCAAGTTTGAATGAATAACTTTTGACAAAATGTCTATCTGCTACCATTGAGGAAGTTGCCTGTTTTGTAGGTTACTCAATTATGATAACTGTACAAATAACTTTTTTTATTTATAAAATATTTACTTCAATGTGCATGGCATAGCAGAAAGGATAAGTAACCTTTTGTCAAAAACTACCAATGTACCCAACTTACACCCGTTAGCTTCAGGCTTGTTAACCCCATACTTACCAGTGGTGTTTGTGGGAGTGGATGTGTGTTTGTGTTCAGCCGTGCCTTTGACTGATCTTAGTACTCCAGTCCATTCATATATTTCCCCAGGCTCATTGCAGTTTTATTGTGTAAGACTGTAGTTTAAGCTAGATGTACCAAATAAGCTGTCAAGTAAGTGCATTAGAGAGCAGTAATAGCCGTATTCTTTGACTCGTGCATATCTTTTGCATCACATGTAGTGAGTGATCCACCTTGAAAGGGAAAAAAACACTTCTATTGGTAAATAGCTTGAAAACACTTATCAGCTCTAAATCACAATTTAAAATAAAACATTCAGTGAAGAGTAAATAACACGGCACAGTATTTATTGTTCAAAGCAAAAATACATTCTCTAATATAGATTCAGTTTATCTTCCAAACCGAGTAAACTCATTTGTTAGGGAGCTATGAGCAATTTATGTGTTGGATCAGGGTAATGTTGTTTTTACTAACCATAGCAGTATAATGTTCCTGCCTGAGTGAGTTTTTGCCCGCAGTTATGTTAAATTAGGCAGTATGCATGGCTTGCTCAAATCGCAGAATTATTCGAGTCCTTCTCTCCCCCAACTCATTAACTATTCAATGTGAACTCCTGATCCTGCAGGGTATTGACATTAATTCCCCACACTACTGGAGCAGGCAGTTTGGAATGTTTTAAAAGACTCTGCAAACCTCGCCCGGGCTGCCTTCAATAGCTAAAGTTTTTCAAAACAAACTAACCATTCGCTAATTTGTGACTTGCAAAACGCCCCGAGAACAGCCCTGTCAAATAGTTGATTATTGAGTGAAAAGCTAATTACGCCTTTCACTGGCCCGTGTCCATTACAAGCAACACAATAACAAGCTCATCGGCAGCGGGAACAGCAAGAGCTCTTGTGTTGTTTAACAAGTTGTTCATCATAAGCCTTAATCCCACGCAGACATGATGAGGTAGACTTGTTACTAGGACATGTTCTGCTCCTGCCTGTCTAAACCAATCCCATTTCAGCAGCGTAGTCTTTGCCTTGACCTTGGGCAGTGGATTTCCTTAAGGGCAGGGTGGCCACTGTGGAAGTTGAACCAACTGGCTGAAGGTGGAGGAAACAGAGTAGCTAGTGCTGAGGCAGGCAGAGAAATGTATGAATGACTGCAAACAGGAAAGCTTCTTGCCAATCAGTACAAAGAGGAAATCTGTCAGCCAATCACACAAAGCCTTCCTTCTCTCCCTCCAGCGTCTGCCTGACTTCTTCTCCTGACTGTTACCAGGTCACAGCGCCTGCCCGTGCCTCTGAATAATCTGTTTCATTGGGTCAGTGTGCCTCTCACAACGCGCCTGACTGGCTGGTCGGGCATACGCGGTTGCTATGGAGCTCACCCAATCAGAGCAAGGCGGAAGTCCCCCCCCCGGTTTCTAGGCAGGTTTCACGTGCTGTAGATGTTTTGGCGGGAGAGTGAGGGAGCAGGAGCGGGAGGGGCGGCTGCAGGGTGAAGTGGAGCATGTGATTGCATGTGCGTGTGTGAGAGCCAGCGAGTGTGTGTATGTGCAAGTTGAGCATGCACGTTTGCAAGCGCGTGTTCATTTTGCCCTGCCTCTTGCTTTCTGATGCAACAGCGAACTGTGTCTCCTGGGCTACTAGGGGACCTTGTTATGTTTTTTTTTCTTCCTGTCCTCGCAGGAAACGAGAACCAATTGCTGTGCTGTTGCCATCGGAGCGGGGAGGTTTGTTTTCCCTTCACTTTCATCCACGGTACCTCCCCATCGACAGTTACCGTAGAAACAAGAGCAACTCCAACTCTATTTCCATCCATGTCTCCTTCCTTCAATGATTTATCATCGCTTTCTTTTTTTAATCCACTGCACAGCACCTACCTACCAACACTTTAGCAGCCAATGAAGTATTTAGAAAACCGTGTGACATCTCTGAAGAGGACCTGTATATAAGCAGAGATAGAGAACTGAAGAAGCACATGCTGAGGAACATCTGGTTCAGTGCCACTTGAACTTTTTGAGCTTTGTCAGAGTTTAAGGCATGTCAAGACTGCAAGGTAACAAGATTGAATTTCTGTGTTTTTGCAGAATAGCTTATTCTGCACCACCCTTAATCGGGCACATCTTTCACTAACATATTATGTCCTCCACCCCCCTTGAACTCTATTTTAACAGAGGGAGGCAGTTCATCACATCTGACATGGGCTTCCCAAAATCCCATTATTGCCACTTGGATGCACCCCGAGTTACAGGAATTTAATTGGAGAGCAGCAAGTGAGTGGACGGACGACCACCGTGCACCAACTTAATTTTCCCTCGAAACAAAACAAGGAAGGGTTGAGCGACCTCAAAATGACATGCTCACTTATATCTCAAATTTTCAAACCCCAATATTAGGGCTACATTCAAACTGGATTCCGAGGCAGCCACTATTTGTGTTTCTATAGCTTATTGTTACAGGATAATTCTGGTTTAACTTGTGTCTTTCATAGTTTTGGCCATTATTGTTATTCGTATGAACAATATTGCACTCATCTAGTTGATTGTTGACATTTGGAAAGACCGTAATACTTGGAAGTCAAACTCAATACATGCCTATGGTTAAAGGACTGTATTCTTCTTCTTATTATTATTATTATTATTATAGCCCCTTTCTACCTCACCGGACAAAGCACTTTACAATTTAAGTTTCATTAACCAATTCACACACAATCATACTCCTGATGGTGACCTGCTCATTGGGAGCAACTTGGGGTTGAGTCATAGAGTTTATAAAATATGCACTTGTTTGTGGCTACGCCCATCATAATCTTGGCAGTGCTGACTCTAGCTATGTAGCTATAGTAAACCTTAAATGGGCAATTGTGGTGCATAGGCTGGTCTGGGTGGCGCAGCAGAGCAAACAGTTAGCTTCTAGCGACCGTTGACACCATCCATCTGTCGCTAAAGGCAGCCATGCCCAGAAGTGCGTCTAACTCTGAGCCTCAGCTTTGCACATTGATAGATCAAAACAAATGTACATTTTAAAAAACATTCAGTCTTACTTTTCGGATCGAGAGTTCGTTATTCAATAGATTTAATGAACCCCAAATGATGCTTTGAATTCCCAAAGTTGCATGTTTCCGCACAGGGGAACTGATTTGTAGTCTGGTTGTTTGTTCAAATGCACTTTGGCACTGGTAATTAAAATGACTCTTTTCTCTGGTCACCTTTTAACAGCAAGGCAACCCTAAACATGCCTCAGAGCAAGTATGATGAGCAGAAATTGTGAAGAATTCTAGTAGTCTTATTCATAAATAATACATAGTAGTAAATCAATCCGATTTAACAAATAAAGTGTTGCACCCTGTTGTTCTAGTGTTTTAAAATCAACACAAAATAAATGTGGTTGCTCTTGACTCAAAAATGTTGTTTAATGATCTATCTGCAAAAGTAAAACCACTTTGGATATTTAACGACTAAAATCTGCAAGTAATATTTAACTGTGAGGTAAAAATTATAAAATATGGCTGAACAAAAAAGCAAGGACACCTGGAAAATATGATCAAGGAGCTGTTTTAGTTGTTGGGCAGGTGTCACCAGGCTGCCTGTCTGCCTGACAAATGGTTTGTTTACCTCCTGAGCTGATGCTGCCGCTCAGTAATCATTCAGCGTTCATTTACTTCAACTCACCATCGCAGCTTGGAACATGAGACAAACTGAAAGACACAATGCAACACATGTATTTCCACACAGCACCTCATCCAAAACCTGCCCACTATTATTACTATATTGTTTAAAGTGGTGTCAAAATGTGCATAATGGTGAGGAAGCTTTCCCTCGGGTGGTATGGGCTTCAAATGAGTTACCTTTGGATGAACTCTGGGGGAGCCATGTTCATTGGCTGAGCCCCTGCTGTACCTGTGGTTAAAATCAAGAGGTGTTGACAGAAAAGACAGAAAGAGGAGGGGTAGGAGGAGGACAGTGGTTTCCAATAACCTGTGAAAACTTGGCATCTCTGTCACGTATTTTCACAATCAATTTATGTGACAAAACAGCCCCCGAAAATAGGGATTTAGGTAGATAATTAAATGGCAGCGGGAATGAAACCATAAAATTGTGATTCGGAAGTGCATGGAGTACAAGTACAAACACTGATGGAGTTGTTTGGGTGTGGAACGGATTGAAGATTGAAGACAAAGCGTCTGGACGTCAGGCACCATTAGGGAAAAAGACACAAAGCAAATTGTATCATTATGCAGTGAACTTGAAGTATTTCAACATCCAGAGCCTTATCACCTCTGCTGGCAGCGCGCAGTCAGAAATAACTCACTGAGGATAATTTTTGACTGCATCACTGGGGAAATTGCTCGAATAAAAATGGGCTGGGACACATTGTCTGCCGCTGCACCTGACACATTAGAGGTACTGGAAGTTTCAGTTTAGATGACAAGTTCTGAGTTCAGCGCCAGCACAAAGACTGTTTTCCCTCTTCAAAGAGGTTGAAGCCACACGCTTGAAAGTAAAAGAATGCAAATGACTTAAAACAGTAGATGAGATTGCACAATGCGTGACGTTTGTGTTTCTGAATCTCTTGCATTGACAGCGCATCATGTTATGTTCTCTGCCAAAACAGAGGAAATAATTCTGATTTGCAACACAAATGTGGTTAACAGCTCAGTGTTCAAAGAGACAACAAGACTTCACCAAACTGCAGTTTAACTGATGAAAAACTACTGTATACCCCAGAGTCCATTGACAATAGGGTAACTGACTGTGATTGAAACACACTATTCCTGGAGCTATTGTTTGGAAACATTAATTAGTTATTGATAAAGGGAACTCAGGGGAGGGAAAAAAAGCAATGAAATGCTTGTGGGCAATTTGTTTTTTTCACCACTGTTTTCCAAATGCAGCACACAGCGCACTAATTACTTTTCAAAATGTTCCACCTTTGAAAGTAGAATTAAATGACTGAATAAAACATCTACTGATTTCTCTGACTTTTTTCATACAGCTCCAGTCATCTTTTTATTCTTTGAAAAAAAGCTTAAAAGAGGCAGAATTAATTACTTATTATTCACATAGCACGTCTGTGTCCTTCAAATTACAAATATATCACCAGAAAGAAAGTTTAATATTTGATGGCAACATGAATCTTGCGTTGGTCTAAATGACTAAGTAGACATTTCCTTTTCCACCAGCTATGAATACAAACACAATATCAGTTTTAATAGAAGGTTGAAATGTTGGTTTCAGAGGTAGCAATAATTATATTAGCAATGCGTCAGCTTATCTAATTTTCCATAATTAGTTTAAAAACTAAAGTGAGGGTTAGGGAGATTTAGCAAAATAACTAAAATGTGGGTTTGTTTTCGATCATTTCTATAAATACAATGCTTAAATGTTCAGAAAAACAACCGCCATCTGATCTCTGCCTCCACATTTTGGGTGGGGTCCCTCTCGCTGCAGGATTTAAATTGAAGGGGGTTGGTGTGGATGGGGGGTTGGGCAGCTTAAACAAGGCTGAGCAGGGTTTTTTTGCTGGTCTGCCAGTAAACTGTGCATGGGAATGTTGACAAAAGTTGAGAAAATCACACTTCACACATTACCAGCTGCACAATAAAAGAGCGGGACAGTGTGAAAACATAACATCCTCCACGGGCCGACCAACACGCCACGCAAAAGCAACAGCATCTGCTTTCATCCAGAAATTGTCTCCTGGGAAAGATCTTAGTCACATGATGGATCAGATAGTATCACTCTTCTTGCCTGGCTTTCTTGCACTCAGGGACCTGCTCTGCAGATAAGGCTTGCTTTTACTGTACTGTTTTTCTTCCTATTTGACTCGAGTAATGGCATGGGTAGGCGTGCCCCTGGTTTCAATAAAGGGTCATCACCAGCCACGGCTGCTGTTTATTCCAATGTCACTGTGCATCCATCAGAATCTATGTTCAACAATGGCTGCCCTCAGGGGCTGAACTGAAAATGGATATGCTTAGATCAAAACATTGTTGCAAAGCCGGTACTAAACCAGGGAGCATTTAAGGACATTTGAGTCCTAGAACTTTATTATTTTATGTCCAGGAGTGGATCAAGAACTCAGATTATTAAATTAGGCAGAAATAAAACACAATCTCAAATTAATAACATTATGACATGCATTTAAAATAGTGGAGTGATTATTTCTGCAAAATGCATACAAAGTAAAATAAGTGTATTTAATCATTTGTATACAATGGCCTATGTAATGTAGATGCAGCGTTATTATAACATATTGACATATGTATCAATGCCTCATATTCTATTTGATAATGGTTAAAAATGTCAATTCATTTACTTTAACATAGTACGTCACTTGAATAAATGTAGTTAGTAACATGTCACTAATAATGTATGCATTTCACAGGTTTAGATATGGAACAGAATGTCGTGCTGCATAATGGGACACTGAAATGCAGGTGTGACAATTCATTGTGTGACTGTATTTGTTGCCTTGACAGTACACAACTCGTCACACACCGCCCCAGCAGTAATTGGGTGGGTGCAATCACTCTATCCAGCAGCAGCTCCCAATCAGCTGAGCAGAGCGCTGAAAGCAGTCACATGCCTTATCTGGGTTTGTGTTTTTCCCCCTCCACGTGTTAAGATACACGAAGCAGAAGGCGGGACCAAAACAAACCATCTGATTGGTCGGCTCCGTGTCACCAGCTTATGGTCGCGAGGAGGACTGTTCTCTTAAAGGGCCAGGCACATTGTTTTTTTTTCCACCTCAACAACAATACAGCATGAGCTCGACATCTTATGCAGAGACAAATTTAAGTCAGTCTGAGCATTTAATACTTATATTTTAAATGCTACACTTAATCAGGCACAAACACCCACATTTAAAGATATTGATTCATTTGGCAAAATATGGCATCAACTCATTTGCATTGCTGGGGGCTGTGGCTTGGTAAATGTACATTTTTAGAAGCACACATTTGAGGATGCTTTACTCGAGTAACCTTCTTCCTTTGATAAATAATACTTTTACAGGGATAGTTTGACTACTACAAAATCATTTGCATAATAAAAAAACACAAGTTGTGCTTAATTGAAATAAATACACGAAAATGCAGTCGCTTACAATGTTTGATATTAGTGCAACAGGGATCAACTATTATAGTAAAATGTTATGTAATGCACACATACAATTCTAACTGAAAAAACATAGCAATAACACATAGTGTCTACATTGAATGCTCTTATTTTGATACTAAAGTACCATTTTAAATTAAAAATGTGCCTATTTAAAACGGCATTACTACATGTTCGTTAGAAAGGCATTATCAATTGCTGACATAGAAATGCAAATGAATTGTAAAAGCAATAACAGCTTTTAATATCCTTTCAGTGTGGCTTGTATTTGCATAACACTGTAGCTGACTCTGTTCCTTTCACATTTTTAAGAAGGGGCGGTTCCCTGTCATCGGGGCGGACTGCTGCTTTAACACGGCCAAAAAAACAACCCACTCTAGTCAGCAAACATGTATCAGTAGCTGTAATGCAAAGAGGGATACAAGTCGCGTCAACACAGTCCGTAGGAAACAAGGTAGCGGCAAGTTGTCAAGATACCACCGATCACAACGGAACGCGCTTTTGCTGGCGGTGAGTGAACATTAAGTCAAATTTAAAGAGAGAAATCCTCCGTCCCGTAGTTCTTCGTTGTTTGCGGGAGTTTTGTCAACAATGTGCGGGGCATGCCCGGGCAGAGACGCGGGGTGAGCGGACTCACAGAAGCGTTGGCATAATGGCTGAAAAAGGGCATTTATAGATACATTTCTGCTCTGTTCTTCACACCAAGCAAGGCTTTTTCCTCTTGTTTTGACGGACGAAGCGATTATGTCAATGTGACCGTTTCTATCCATCACCTCGGCGCTTGCATTCCCCACGTCCCGGCTGATGTTTCCCGGTGTTTGAGACACAACAGCTGCTCAGTAGTGTTTTGACATTACACAAAATGACAGCTTATTAGAGTTGTTACACACTATAACATTACTGAGTATTGAGTAGAAAGTAGTATCTGCTTTGCCTGAGTGAAACTGTCGGCTCACGAATGTTTGTTTAGTGGCAGAGAAGATGTCAGGCGAAGTGGTAGAGAAAGTGTCAACGGACGATAATGGGTACTATGCAAGTGGCATTATTCTAACAATTTTGTAAATAGGTAGGCATGAATCGGGCTAAACTGTTAAATGCTTTTTTTAACGAAAAAAAAAAGTTTATATTGACAATTTAATCTGTGGTTAGCGGTACCATGTTTCCTGTTTCGAAAGGATTCTTCACTAGATGTGTATGGAAGTCTGTATGAGCGGTGTTACCGCTGTGAGCTGCCCGGGGCGTTGTGCTTCTAATGCGGGTAAAGATGCAGCACAATCCCTGTGCTCCTCCGGAGCGAACTTCATGAACGATTTGCAACTGCAACACGAGAAGGAAAACCGCAGTTATTCTGCATCTAAATTGCATTTTAACTGTATCAACAACAACATATCATCATACACATAAACAAACGTAATTTATTTTAAACCATTACATTGGCTTTATTTTTCCAGTGATAGTTTAAGGTAGTGTTCACGACGTCTCTAGCAACTGTAATTTTGCCAAAGATATCCACGGAATATGGATTACCCGTTACATTTAGGCAGTAGGGTAAGTATCAGCACAGCTCACCTTGAATGCACCCCCACCCTGAGTGGTGAATGGAGGAGAGCCCGGTGCACAGATGGTGCAGCAGAGGGAGCCACTTTCTTCTCCAGCTTTGAGCCTCTGACCAGCTCTGTGGTGGCTGCCAGGCCTCCCTTCTGCCCCAGGCACTGTGTGTGTAGGGGTTTGTGTGTGTATGTGTGTGTGTTGTCTTTCTGTGTGTCTCCCTTTCTATGTTTGTTTTTATGTGTCTGACACAATGATAATACTTGCCAGTCTTCTGTTGACTGCCAGTGAAAATTCAAGACAGGGCTGTCAATGCCACACAACACAAGTGCACATTGATTGGCGGTGAAACTTGTGGTACTGTTGAAGAGCCCTTACTGCTTTTATAATGTCAAATGAAGTACTACTTTACTTACCTGGAGGACAAGTTCATGCAGATTATGGGCTGTTTTTAATATCTGTAATGCATAAATAATTAGTATGCAGTGACAAAATGGGCTGTTTAAATGCCCTAGGAACAATCAAGGCCAGAGGATGTGTGGCTCTATAATATTTCTTTTGTTTACCAAAAAAGTGACTCAGAGACTGACATCTTACACTATAATAATAATACCTGGATATTAGACCGTGTTTTTTCACAGGTGCTCGAGATGTAGTTTCCTCCTTTGACTCCATATGATATGACATAATGCACAAGGACACTTTCACAAATAGATACACTACTGGTTTCGCCAAGCTCAGTAAACACTATTCCAGTATATCCAGTTTCAATTTTTGCATTTGCCAGTCAACCCTGCCCATTTGTCTCCACTCACACAACAAAAGGAAAAGACAGACACCCTTGGAAAAAAAGATGAAACGCTATTCATGTTGTGGCATGTGGCCAAGGAGGAAGAGAGTGCGAGTGTTTTTGCGTTGAGCAGCTACAGTTGAGGATGGAGTGAAACTCGTTATCTCCCTCATGAAGTGGCCACTGCACGCAGCACATGACAGTCTAGCCAGGACTTTGGTTTCACTGGGGTTTCACTGAAACACCACCCGCTGCTGTGTGTGCATGCGTTTATAGTGTAGACAGAAGTGTGGACAGGCAGCCATCCAGTTATTATATGGTTGAGAGAGGGAAAGGGGACAACAAGCATAGGTATTAATGTTGAGCCGTGGAATTGTGCTGGAGGAAGCTAATCTCCTGACTGTGACTCCTCTCTGTGGAACAGATTAAGGTAGTTGTGAGGCAGAAATTGCCTCTTCAGTGGATCTTTTGGCTCTCAATTACAATTTGGCAGCAACAGCTTGGCAAAATCTGCTACGTGAGTGTGGCAGATTTGGCGTGGCATTTTTATCTGCCTGCTGGGTGCCCCTACACAGGGTGTTTCCATATGTTTGGCTCCTGTGGCTACTCATCACTATATAATAAGAGATGATAGCTTAATCTTGTGTTTACATTGGCAGATCCATCTGTGTGCCTCTTGAGGTTACTCATCTCTGCTTGTTTGTTTTCAGTATCACCACACACAACATTAGCCTGGGCATGAATGACTCAGGATTTATTTTCATTTAATGTAGACAGGGAGCGATCATTTTCTATCTGCCAGAGGGCAACGTTTTCACTGATAACACAATGACATTTGGAACTTACTTACCTGCGATCTAAAGATGATAAAGTCAAACACAGTCCAACAAATGTGTCTAATATTTTCACAACAAAAACACTTTCAAAAACACTTTTCATGTCATTCTAAAGTTTCAATCTTTGTGCTCATTTTTACCCCTTCAGGGAGTTTACCGCTGAGGCATCGGATGGATGATGAGGAGGAGGACATGTCACGGCCTATCTCGCAGCTCTGGGGAACCCCCTTTATGGACGTCAAATACGAAGAACGTGTTACACAGATTGCGGCTGGACAGGCCATGGCTGCTATCACGACGAACAGCCATAACAACAACAGCATCGGCATCAACTCACTGCCCTGCGGCATGCATCGGCAGCCTCGCATACCCTTTCACGGTAAGGAGGGGGGAGATCATGTGAGCCTGCGGAAAGTGTTGTGGGCTTATGGTTTTAGAAACTGAGTGTAAGGGTTTAATGTTCTAGTGAGATCTGACACTATTAGTCATTCCTTTTATCCTTTTATCCGGCAGGTTACTCATTGAGAACTGCCCTCAAAGACCCAAGTGATTAAAACTGTCAATCTGGTTTTAGGAGTGTCGGATAGAATGAAAATTGGAGGCAGGGGTTTTATTTGATTTAAGGCTTTCAGAGAAACTGAATTCAATTTAAAATGATTACTGAAAACCACAATTAGAACAACCTATGAAATGTATTTTCCTTACAGCAGGGAGATCCCCGTGTCCTATTATACGCACGCTGAGAACTTGTAAAACTCAGCATTCTAAGAAACAGTTAACACTGTAGATTTGTAATATGTCATCCAACAATTTAGATCTGATAGATATTGATGTGATGTTAACCATATGACACTCTGTTTCTGTTTACGTATTTTAAATACAGACAACGCAAATTTCATGCTAACATAAAGGCACATACCCACACTAATATGTCCTTCACTTTTAATCCAATATAGTATTCCCATCTCTAATCGAATCAGTGTGACATCACCCTAATTGAATTGAACTCATGTTGAAGTAGAATATTGTTTGTTTGTTGACTCAGTGTCATAGTGTGAGAGGTACATATTGTTCAGCGTTTAAAGTTATGAAATACATAAACACCACACACTGTTATTACTTTGTCTTCCATTGTAATTTACTCAGTAATGGATGTCATGCACTTGGCCCGGTTCCATTTCTTGCTCATTTCTTAGAGGTATTATAGTCCTCTGGGAGGAGGAACAGCAGGGCATTCAGCACACATGATAACATAGAAAAATAGTTTTCCCTCTGAGCGCAGAAGGACGCTTGAGGCAATGAGTAAACTCAATGACACAACGGAAAGGTAGCAGTTTACTAGGGCCACTGATGATTTAATAATGTGGTTTGCGCTTTCCCACCTACCAACCCTTCCACTTGTTTGTGGACTCTTTGTAATTTTCCCATCTGCGAAAATCTGATAAAACCTGTTTGTGTTTCAGAAAGCAATACAGCAACCGTGTTAAGTAGATACTGTTTTTGTCACACACAGTTGTGTTTGAAGCCATTCATATTAATCTAGATACTTGACTGAGGTTTTTCACTTTTTAGTCATACATAAGTGGTTTAACTAAACAGAATCAGTAATGTCTCTTCACCTTATATTCATCTTGGCTCTGACACTGAAAACAGCTATTTTAAAGATGCAACACCAACAACACAAGTTTTAAGAAGCTTGATGTTTTCCTTTTAGGCAACGCTGGATTACGCTCACATTTCCCCGCTCAGTTTGAGCCCATGGAGGACCGGGGAGAGAGACAAATTGAAGAGGAGGAGGGCAGAGGGGAGGAAGATGACAGGATGGCAGAGAGACCCGAGGAGCAGGCAGGGGTGAGCGTCGAGGCGCAAATTGGTCGTAAACTTCGGGAGATCGGAGACAAGTTCCACCAGGATCACGTTGAACTGGTAAGCCTCACTCCCACGCAGTGAAGTGGATCCTTAAATGATCCCACTACTTCAAACACTATGTTAAAGAACCTGTGTCAAAGTGTAAACAGTGTGAACACAAGTGGCCTGTTCAACATCTCCTTATGCATAACACAATGCCAATCGTTAGACATTACATGTTACTTGTTAGACGCTTTTATCCAAAGCGAGTTACATACTCAATACTGAGGACAATCCCCACAGGAGCAATTTGGGGTGAAGTGTCTTACCCAGGGACACAACGACATGCTGACTGCAGTGGGGTTTGAACCTGTGGCCTTCTGATCCTAACACCAATGCAAAACCCACTGCGCCACACACCTTCATTAACATTTATTTGGTTTGCTAGGACTCAAACTGATTTTTTACACAGGATAGAACGTTTGTGTGTCAGCATTTACTTGATTAGAGACACATCTCAAAACAACCTTGTGCCAATTTGTGGTTCACTTTTTGGGGGAAAAGGGCAGAACATTTTGCCAGCCGAATTGACCACAACTGGATAAAAATAGCCTTTGCTGTGATTCAACCACTTTCTTGGCGACACTGAAGGAAAAATCCTAAATCACTAATAGAGCACCATTTTGTGACTTCATACAGGATAATAAACCTACAAAACTCAAAATCATTCAGTCAAAGGAATATATTGTTTTTGTCCCTTTCTCCCTTTTTAAAATGAAATATTGGCCCTTTGGTCAAGGTCATTTGGTCTTCTAAATCTCAGCAGAGTGTTAAAGACTACACTTCCCATACTGCATCATTGGCACTATTTCATTACACTCAAAAGGAATATTAATATGTTTTCTAGTCTACAGAACCCACCCACTCCTGACCGATTTCCTTCATCTCTTTGTCTCCGCTGTATAATTTAAAAGATGTCAACCATCTGTTTATTACTTGTGTACTTTTACCTGAAAGTAGACTTCTTTATACCGAACATACGTACCTCATGAAGCATGAAACGATGTGGGACTTGTGAAGACGATGAAGGTAATTGAGTGTGTAGGCTCACTGTTTGCCAAGCTCCCGAGAGAATAGCTCAGCACCACATACCTTGTGTAGTTCACGATATGTGGTTAATTGTGCATATCGAGAAATGAAACTCACATGCAGCTGACAACATGTTCCACATCCATTCTGTACATCTAGATGTGGCAACAAAGTGTGTTTTATAACAGGTCCAGGGGGTTAGCGGTATCAGTGTTTGTTAAGCACTCAGTGGCCTGACTGAGAGTCCACACTATGAACTCAAGTTAATGAGTACAAATACACTGGGAGGGGTATCGCGTTCCTTATCTGCTGCTGTACTGTTTTGCCACGGGGGTCTGCGTCAATATCAAGGTGTGGTTGATACGTTTTGAAAAGCACTTCACTGTGCGGTTAATGGAGGAGGAGAGGGTAAACAAAGTGAAAGAGAGTGGGTGAAAGAATAAAAGTAAAGTGATAAACGGTGAGATGTTTTGACAATGGCTGCCGGTGAGATCAATGTGACTATCACGAACAAGAGTGAGCGGCAGGTCTGTGTCTGGGTAGACTTGGCCGTCTGTTTATATGGTGTCTAAAAATAGTGTCTGACTCACGGCTACCCACAATACCTCAGTTGTCTCGCTGCCTGCCTCTGCGTTTGTGTCTTTGTGTGTGTTTTGTTTTGTAACTCTGTGACAAAGAGATAAGAGAGACGCTTTCTTTTTTGTCTGCTGTCTGCACTCCTCTCCTGCAGGATACTGCTGTTGTACTCCAAAGGGAGAACAAAATCAAAATAAAGGTCCTTTATGATATCCAATCACTTCTTCTGTATTGTGTCTGGTGCTATTGTTAGACTTTTCCACTGCCTATCTGAGAAGAAGTTGCTGGTGTGGGCTAAAATGTGGATTCTAGTAGATGTGAAGTACATTGTGTTTTTGTTTTAAAATGCAATTAGTAGGAACATTTGAGGGGGGAAAAGATAATCCATTGAGTAAAGGAGTAACATTGAGTAAAGCAGCCAACATGGTGTCAGAATTCCTAATCGCTTGAAGGGAATTAGCCTAAAAAGGGCAAACAAAGTACACGCCATCCTCCACTACACACCCAAATGACAGCAGAAAGAGGAACAAACCGACGTGGTGTTTAAATAAGCTCAGCAGTGTAGAATTAAGAGCAATTAAGGACAATTACGGTTACATTTAGCGGTGCTCGTTCAGTTCAGTGCAGGCTGCTAGTTTTGCATCAAATAGCCTGTGGCGGACTCTGATTACTAAGCTGGTAGAGACCTTGATAGAGAGAGGGAGATATGGTTAGCAGGAGTGCTTATGCAACAGGCTGCAATATGTGAGCACGGCTGTTCAGAAAGCCAGTGGGAGCTGCTGTGCAGGATCAGAGATGAGGAGGGGGGGAGAGGAGATTGCAGGCTGCAGCAGGAGCCCCTTCATCTGTACTGTAGCCCCCCAAAAGAAGAAAATGACAGAGCTGAGAGAAAGGCAGCTCCATAGGAGGGAGCAGATTCATTTTCCTCTGGCTTTGTTTTGATAATTATTCGTCTGACTTTCTGCTTTTACAAGAGAGCCGTGATGAAATAGGCAGTGCGTTCTCTGAAAGCATTTCACTTTTGAGGTTTGAGAAGTCAACAGCGCGACATTTAATAAGAGGGAATGTCTCAAACCCCAGGGGGGGATTGATATCATGGAGATGAGTGGCAGATCCTGAGGGTTGTTTTAACAGTCTGGTCATTTTCATCCTCTCATCGAATGAATAAATGAAGCAATACAATTAATTTCTGTCACCAGGAAATCACTGAGGCACTGCCCTTGGTATTAAACTGCAGGATGTGCGTGAGACAGAGATGTTTGCTAGACACAAGCTAATGTTGTGGAAACATCAATTCTACCTGGTCATTTGATATCGCAAGGTTTACCACCGGTCACAAGGCTCCAACTCAAAACCATGTTAGGGTTATTGTCTTTATCTTACTGCTGATAAATCCCTGATGCTAACAACCTCATGTGCTTTTTTTCTTTGCAGTTCATGAGGGGTCAGAGACAGAACCTGCCTGCCTGGATGCGCCTTACGATGGCCCTGTTTGGCTTTCTGTTTCCACGAGAGGCTCTCTTCCCCCGCCTGAGAGGAGCGCAGAGATGAAGGAGCTTCTTTTCCCCCTCCTTATAGGGACAAGGGACCAGACTTTTAAAGAGATGGCACTGTAAGATGAAACACGGGTTTGGATTTTGTTTTCTTATTGATCACGAAGATGAGATGAAGAAAACACTCGTCACCGCTGGACGGAGACTGACAATTTTTTTTTTTTTTCTCGCCTCTCTGAGAAGAAGCCATTGCGTTTGAAGAGATATTTTCGAAATGTTTGTAAGATTACCTATTTTGTACAGTAAACTGCTCTTTTTATTTGGTATTTCAAGTCTTGAAGGACCTCCATCAGTCCAGGGAATGCCTTATTCTCTCCTGCCACAGTACAACTCTTTTGCAACGAGGAAATCAGTGAAAAACTCCTTTTTAAGATTAGGCCACTTTTTTTGGCGTCAAACTGGACGTGGACATGTCTGTGCTGAAGTTACTGACTTTAAACCTTGAGGACTCGAGGCAAATTTCTAATTTATTCTCAGAAAAACAATAAGCCCTGTACTTATCCTTTACTGTTTCACACTGGCTCATTTCTGAATGGTTTTCATGACATTGTGACGGTGCCAGATTCCACTTTAGACATAGTGACATCATCAAGTCTCATCCATCAGCCTCTCCATCTCTAGTTCCACTCATGCTGTTAGAAGTGGCCTAAAGACCCACTGTGCAGATTCAGATCCTGTTGATTTAAAGGAGAAACACATATATACTTGAATGTAGGTTTACTGAAGGTATTTTAGTCGAATAATACCCGACATAATCGTGATTACTCTTTGAATTTGTGATCATGTGTCTGTAGGAGTGCGTGCTTACTGTTTCCAAAATCTGAAGTCATTTTGAAACCAAATAAGCACAAACAAATCTCCTTTGTGGGATCACAATCAGGGAACTGGAAAAACAATCACACAGCTGAAAAGCTTTGGAGAGATTTCATCGTTTTCTAAAGCTTTTCAGTTTTTCTTTCTCTGGCTGGAGTGACAATCGCAATTTAGCCCTTTGCTGCATTGGGTGGGAGACTTGTGGGAGAGATGACATTTATCAGCATTTCTATGGACGAGCAATATTCAAGCCAGTGGAAGGAAAGGAAAATCTTAGGGATCTGTTGCATTTGCAATCAAACTGAGATTACACCTCTTTCAAATGTCTTTGTTACAGAAAGATTTTGGGTCGAAGTTACAGAGATGCATTTTTATTTTATTTCGCTCCAGGTGGAAGTGTTTCGAGCACTGATTCAATCCCGATGTGCTGATACATGTTACGTATCGACCTTTCATTCAAGTGCTTTCTTTCACCAAACTGCCAGTGGTATATCCAGCTTCACCGAGAACTTAGTAAGAACAGCTCCTGTACAGTTCAGAAAAACATTTTTACTCGCATACACAGACACATTTTAAGAGAAGGTTTATACACCCTTTTTGCAACGACACAGCCACTGTTTAAAGTAAGGTTTATTAAGTCTTTAAAGACTTTAAATAAGATTTAAAAATGTCGTCATTGGATGTATTATTTCAGTCTGCTGTAGATTCATGATATTAACTTTTGAAGACACTGATGGGTTTTTTGTTTTTTTCTTCAGGGAGTAGTTAAGGACCATGTTAATTACCTGATGCTTACTATGAGTTGCAAATAATCTGCCTTTGAGTTAGAATAAATTATATTTCATTGGACTTTTTATGTTATCCAAAGTACATTCTCTCGACATCAACAGATGTAGAGGTTACGACTGGAGTAGCTAAACCAAAATGTTGTTTCCTGCAAACAATGAACGCTGAGCCAATTCACGCCATGTTTAACTACTCCCTGTCCTTAATGAGAACAGGTTTCATTTTGTTTTGGTTTCTTTTTGGATAATTTATTCTAATTTATTTTGTGTATATTTGCTCAGTTCTACTGTATAGATGCTATCTCAGTGTGTACAGTCCTTTTCTTCTCATTGTTGATGCGCATTCAGTTGTGTGTTTGATGCCTGTGTATGGGGAGGTTGGACTAAAAGCCATGTGCCTCGTGAGTTCTCACTCTAACGGTGTGAGTCTTTACAAATCACGTGAAACAGCAGACAATCAAATGTACAAAAATGTGCCTTGTGAGTAACAGACCTACCACATCATCATCAACACTTGGCATCATTATTCAAAGTCACTTGCCACAGCCCTTGTTTCACTTGGGCTCTGTGAGAACAACATGCTACCATACTAAATGACATGACACAAACAGTATGTCGTGTTCGTTGTGCCTTGATACACAAAAGATCTGTTTCACGAGGCACAGGCTCAACCTTTGACGTCTCTCAGCACAAACGGCGAGTTTAACCGCGCTTCTCAATATCAGAAATGACTGTTTGCAATCAATGTGCACTGTAAAAACTGTATTTTTTGCGCCTCTCTCTTTCTACTCCTGTGCTGAACTTCCCCTCTAGAAACTCTGTAATATGCTGGATCTGCCTAGCTCGCCTGGGTTCTTGTACTTTATTATCTACAATCTAGTAGGGCTGTGGGTTTACATTTGAAGGAGGAATGAGTCACCATGGTGCCCAGTATTATTTGTATGTGAGCTGGGTTGAACAGCCACTCAGTCGGTTACCAACCACTGTTGCAACCCTGACTCAAGTGAAACATTTTGTTATTCGTTCAACCTTCAGTGTCTTTAATATCAAATTTCTTCGATTCCATTTTTTTAAGTGCATCTTTTCTGTCAAGTGCTGTGATTTGGTGTTTTTTTTATACATTTGACATGAATTTGAAACAGCTATTGTGGCTATCTTTATAAAACATTTTTAACAATTGTTTTCCATATCTTTTTGTAATTAAGACGAAGAAAGATCTACAACAACAAAAGTTTTTTTTTTAGGATTGCTTTTTTTTCAATGTTGTGGCATTTAACACTTTTGGATATTGCCAAGTCTGCTGTGTCACTCTCAGTTCAAGGGCTTTTTTCAATATATGTAAATGGAGTAAAAATGCATGTCCAACATTCCTGAAAAAAATCTGTATCTTAAGGGTTTGAATGTAATTTAATGGAGTGAAAACCACAATATCTCTTTTAATACATGAACTGAACAGTGGAACTTATTTCAGACTGCCGTGCTTCGTGCGCAGAGAGTTTGTATTTTCTTCACATTTCTTTCTTTACGTTCAGAGTGGTCTCAAGGATTTCACATTCATGTGTCCTAATGAAGTGAGACCCAGTCCAAATGTAGCAGTTTTTGTTAAAGCATTGTCTGTGTCATCTTTGGGACTGCTCTGTGTCGACTGCACAGTTTTCAAACAGCGCAGGACATGAGGTGATGGAGGGAACAGAGGGACGGGGGATGTTTGTTTCTTTTTCTAGTGCAATATGCTGTACATAAGAGCTTGGCTCTCGAAATCTTACAAGTTCTCTTAATTTCTTCTGTTGTTAAATGGGTACATTGCTGTTTTTTTTTCATTAAAACTTTATGGACAATTTAAAAGGCTTGTGCTTTGTTTCTTTTACTAAAGACAAACGATGAGTTCTCTAACACACACAAACACACATGATACATAATCATTCCTGTGTTCGTCACCTAACACGTTTCTGCTGCCATAACCATAACAATCCCATAAAGTCACAGTGACTGAATAAAACCTGTTCTATGACTAGACACCAGTGATTTAAACCCCCAGAAAGTCCCAAAGAAGTTAATTTAGCATGAACAATAGGAGCATTTCATAAGCCCTGAAGGCAATGTTGGGAGCTTAGCACATTTTTACACGCTCTTCCCTCTGGGGGAAAGGTGCAACCTTACCTAAACAGTGATTCACTCTTCTGTCACCAGCTCTCCCTCAGGCAGCTGCTTTGTGTAGACAGGGGCAGTGGGGAAGTGTGTGTGTGTGTGTGTGTGTGTGTGTGTGTGTGTGTGTGTGTGTGTGTGTGTGTGTGTGTGTGTGTGTGTGTGTGTGTGTGTGCAGAAACACAGCCTCAGGAAAAAAGAAAATTCATGATTTAAGGCCTGACCTGAACCCCATAAAGATTAGCACATTGAAGTGTGTTGTGCTGCGGGGCGTGCTGATTTCAGTTGATACAAAAAAAGTTTCATTACCAGTGACAACTGTCACCTTTGAGGCATTTTCCGTATTATTTCTAAAACAGACAGTCATAGTCGTTTCTGCTTTTGCAAACATTGTTAAGATAAGTAAAGAGTCACACTCAACACAAACAACACACACTAATTGGTTTGTCAAATTACTTACCGTATTGTGTTTTATTTCTCATAACACATTGCATACAGACTGAACTTTAGAACAATTGAATGTCCTCATTTACTTCAATTTGATCAACGAGTAGATATCGGGAACCATTAAAAAAAGACAGAGCAGTTGTTGTTTTAACTTTGAAATTTGCAAGCAGACCAGAAAATACATTTCTTATCAAGGCAGGATGACATTTCTCTCAAAGTCAACTTGACTGGAAACAGAGACTATTAGAAACTCTTAGCAGCAGCGGGCTATATTAATGCCTAAGTTGCATCCCAGAATGCAATGCTAACTTATCCAGACTTTAACCAAAAAACTGGCTCTTTATTCCCCTCCTTAACCTCTCACCAGTTGAAGTAAAAAGCCTCGTCCCCTGGGACCGCTGGTAAATACAGACAAGTGTGTGTGTGAGCATTTGTGAGTGTCTCCAGGGAGAAAGAGCAAAAAAAAACACATGGTTGGGAGGGGGTGAGGGTTGAGGGCCTGCTTGGCTCAGCACTTTTGCGCACACAGCCCTGACAAAGGCCTCCCTGTTCTCCTGGCTAGTCACACAGGGAGACGCCCTCATGATAGCCCGGTGCCTATCTCAAGGGTCACGCCTCAACTTCAGCAGCCAGAGAAGCTCCAGTCCTCGGCTCTCTTTGTTTACTTCTGCCTTTCTGCCTTGAGTCCCATAAATTACATTAACCCCTCAGTGTCTGAATGTGAGTGCTGCAATGCCGCCAGGGAAAGGCTGAAATGTTTTATGTGTATTGTCTGTTCCTATATTTCCCTTTATGTGGCAGGCAGCAGTCCCACAGAAGTTGCTTTTGTATCTCTGAGTGACTGTGAGATTTACAGTTTTATCAGGTTGCTATATGTTCTCGTGTTACCATAATTTAGTTTCTTTGTTCAGTTGTTTCACATTTCCCCATCTGTTTTGTGCTGCTATTATGATTTAAGACTGAGCGAGGACAAGAACGAGCTCACAATAATCTTCTGGTTTATGAATCCACAGAACGATCTCATGAGATGTTTCAGAGAGTGATGACATTTCAATTATCACCTTCTCAAAGCTCTCTGTGTCTTGCGGTTTCTTGTAAAGAGGTCAAGGGAGGAGCATCTTCCTGCACTGCAAGTGTAAACATCCATTTTTACTTTCAGAAATAATCAATCTTCAATCTTCTCCACACATGTACAAAGCTTTTCTTGTTTATGCATTGATTTTCTCTGAGATATACTGAGCTTTAGAAACATGTCTTTCAGCGCAGCAAAGAACAGCACAAAGAACAGAAATGGGCTATATTTATGGGGGTAAAATAATAATATGGTATAAAATTGAATAGGTGTGGCTCCATCCTCTGAGGAAATGAACTTCCCGTCCATAGAGAAGAGGTCCTGCCGCTCTGAAAGGGCACACATGTCAGGTGTAGCACTTTGGCGGTGTGTTTAGTTCAAAACACGTTGGTGCAGCTGCAGCTGAGAAGAGGCTCTTGGGAATAGCATGACTGCCTTCTTAGATGAGTCTCTGCTTTGTGGACCATGCTTTAATAACTGACTTGCATTCAAACCACATAACACATATCTGTTTTTGTAGGTGACAATTTATTTTCATGTGTAAAACCAAACTGCATCAGTATAGTGTTGCAAGCACAAAAAAGTGTATAATAATCAGTAGGCTACACCATAAAAATAATGGGATTAAAGACTAGTTCAGTCATAAAAGAAAATATTTAGTGTCATGATGCTGGCTTTTGTTGATATGTAGCCTACTGTTTTATTTTGTAAGTGTACTCATTTTAAGGCATGTCTGCTTTTTACTTCCTGCCTTTGTGTTTTCCCACCTGACTTTGATTGTCTGCTCTGGCCTTATTCATTTCACCTGGTAACCATTAGCTCTGCAGCCATCTGGCCTCCTGTCCACCTGCATTTCATCCGCTTAGTTTGTATTTAAGCTGAGCTGCAGGCTCCAGCTTCTTCCTAGTTTTGTCAGTTCCCTGTGCTGACCGCTTATGAATACTAACCAAACCTCAGAATAACTGCTCTGTGGCTCGGAAATTGCCACTTCTGCAGTCACACTTAGCTGCACTTAGTCACAGATGAACCGTCCTTAAAACAAGAGGGCAAAATCAAGTTTAAGCTAGTTGGTGAGATAGCCACATTAACTTCTCTGTGTTTCAAAACTTTATATTTCGAAGATCTAACATATACCTATTGATAATTCAGTTGAACATCCCACAACTGTAACACATAATTAAGGCAACAGCAAAGATATGCAATGGTAGAGAAAAAAAAGCAAGCTAACAGTTAGCTAGTTCAGCTAAAACTAGCATAGCTTAGCAGCGCCTCATCTGCTACCTAAGCTTTTGACTTAAGTGCAGTTTATGCGTTTTTTGTGTTTGGTGTGAATGCATTTACACCAAAAAGGTAGTTGTCATGTCGAAAACAGGGATTATCAATAACTCATAATTGAAATGAAAGGAGTGGGAAGCAAAGTGTTAAAGAAGATAACGTGGAAATAGTGTTAATGCCAAAACGTATTTTACTTAGGAAAATGTTTTTGCAGCTAGGCCTAATGGTAAGTAAAACAATGCTTGCCAACATTAGATGTGGGTCCACTTTGCTGTTCCAGACAACCAAACCTGCAGGGCAACAAGTGAATGTATCTTTTCAAAATCAATCAATCTACAAAAAACCAACACAAAGAAAAAACTCAACCTTGAGTCACATTATCTGTGAGCTTTTTCAAATTGGTGGCAGGGCTCTTCAGTTACCTGGCTCCGCTCAGGCTGAGCCGCGCTGCCTTCGCTTTACAACCACAGACCCTCGTATACGTACACCGCACCACCAAATAAGGGTGGGGAGCAGCCAATCCATCTCCTTGGGTAATAAAAGTTAAATGCAGCCCGTGAGTCGAGACATGCCTCCAGGGGGACTTGGTGCAATGGGCGTCCGCTATTGTCTCTGTCATCTCAGGCCTGTATCAGGGTAGGACAAACTACCGAGATGATAAGTGGGTATTTATATTGTGGTGACTGCTGTATAATTCAAGACAGATGAGTGGTTGAGGGCTGCAGCAGATGGCCAGTCTCTGGAAACTAAAGGACAAGCTCTTCTTGTCTCCCTGGGATAAAAGCAATTTGATAATATTTAATAAAATGTTGTTGTGCTACACAGTGTAATCAGACTGTGTATTCAAATCACCATAACAAAGTATATGTAGACTTTAATGGGATCCAATCATTTTTCAGATGTTTCCAGTCTTGTCCTGTGCTGGACAAAATGCCACCCAAACCAACAGCGTAAATAAATGTAATCTGAACATAGATTCTCCAACTTTTCCATTCAACTTGAATGAGAAGGAAATGAGAGCTGTTTTGAATAGTGTTTACTGATCACTACATCTCTATTGCACTTGTTTCTAGTGACCAGTTTCTGTCTGAAAATGTGCATCTCTCTGACGTTACCTTAAAAGAGCCGCTCTTTTTTTCCCTGATGTTTAAAGCGAATCTCCAGTGTGTAACATCCGGGAAAGTTTGGTTTATGGCTGTCTGCGTGTTGGATGAGGGTCAAACTGTTATGATTGTGTTTGTTGACTCTGCAAACAACCATGGATACTTCCTGAGTGACATAAAGACTTGGTTTCACGACGCCCTGCATGTCAGGTACATATGTGATATGTAACCATTTGTGTAGGGACAGTAGAGTAACAATACCCTGCCTTCAGTCAGCCTTTGAATCATGGACACGATGAATTACCTTTGGAAAAGACAGAAAACATTTGTGTTCACAAAGATGAATTATATGAAAGCACCACATGGGTTTGCGGTGTATTCAAACATAGCTTGTAGACAGACAAGATATTTATAGAAAGCATACGTTTCATGGAAATGATGGAGTATGGGATAGGAACAAAGCCACTGACTAGTAGACTTATTACAGGATAAAAAAAACTCCTCTATTCCTCGTTGAATATGATAGTTTTGTCACGCCAAGTATAATGTATGTGGAAAGTATTGATAAAAGAATACAGTACTTTCCCCTAATGTTTGCTTAATATTAGGTGTATATGAATGTATGAACACATACAATGGGAAGACATAAGGTTTGAGCTTGTTTCTACATACATTTGTTCAATGCATTTTAAACCAGCAGATATTATATAAATGTTCTAACTGATAACTGAATATCAGAAAAATATTTACCATACACATTGTAGACTTTGTTAACTTGGCCTCAATAGTTTGAACTCTGCAACATTCAGGTTTAAAGTTGAATAAGACCAAGTCATGATAAGATCATTAAAGTCTAGAGGAGATACACCCAATGTGCAAGGTAACCTTCCCTCTGATAATCACTTATCAAGGGCCTTGTTATTAACACGATCAAACGTCATCACATGCTATTCCAAAGCCAACAAGTGAAGCAATCCTACTCAGGTGACTACAAATATGTCACCTTGGTTTGACCTGTAATCTTGCACTGTTGGGTGTGTGCCACATCTCAGACAAAGGATGGATAAATCCAGACAAATTGGCCTAATTTGCCCGTGAAATCATTTATAAAAGACTCATAATCCCAAAATGAAGGCATGAAATACAACACAGAAGCATTTTAATTTCTTGCTGTGTTTCCCCTAATGAATTGTTTGTTTTGCTTTTTAAATTGATTAGCTTCTCGATTGTTATTTCTTACCGTAGAGCTGTTCTCAAATGACGCCGGGAACAGAAGAAGTCTATAAATACCGTAATGTGATGTGAAGGGAAAACAAAGTGAGCAGTCATTATATCTTCCTTCAACGCACAGATTCTTTCCCTTCCAATGTTTTTGTTTCAATTATTCAGCCCAAGTATAATTTCCTCCGAGTGCCCTGAGAAACCGACAGTCCTTGCATTAACTGTGGTCTCAAGAAGTCTATTGCAAACTTAAAAGAAAATGAATTGGACTCTCTCTTCGCAATAAACGGATATGAAATGTGACTTCAGGTCTCAAGGGAGTGTGTAAAAAAGAGTAGTAGGAAACAAGGAAACTTTTCCAAGCCAAGTCATTTAGTTTTATCATTGTTTATTCAGCAGGCTGATTGAAAGTAGCAATGGAAGATAAAGGAGCACATGAATAGTAAAGCAATTTACTTCATTATTGCATTTATGCTTATCTAACAAATTGGAAACTCTTGCCGTAATTCAAAACTCAGTAGACAAGAGATATATAACAGCCACTTAATATAAAGCCCAGTGTAAACATCAACCTGTCCAAATAAAACTTAACACGTATCCTGAAACTCAAAAGTTAGACGTTTTCCTTTGTTTTGAAAAGCAACAAGTGAAAATCAGAGAGTGTGAACAAGGTTAAAAGGCCGCACATAATGTTGTTACCACCG
>NW_011369945.1:2438627-2451696 GCF_000735185.1 Notothenia coriiceps
AGCTTGCTTCGCAGTTTTGTGTGTTTGCTCTCTCCAGCAGTTGCTCCCCTGCTCTTGCAGCTGGAAGACCGGGGGGATAGAGGCATTGTTTTGTATTTTAACACAGTCTATTCCGCTGAGGTAAAAATAGTTCCCAGCTCTATTCTCTCGTAGCAGAGCCAGCGATGGCTCAGCCAAAAACAATATTTGGACATGGCAGCAGATGTCCCCAAACAAGCCCGGTAGGAGAAGCCTGCGAGGGGAACTTTTGGCATCGCAAGACTCCAGGGAGAGGGGAGAACAAGCTGGAGACAATGTGGTTTATTAGGACACTTGAGGGAGAGCATAAGTGCTTGCTTGTATCTCAATGTGAGACACTCAATGGGAGGCTCAGATTGATAGATGACGAAGAACCTGCCCTTTTTTAAAGAAATGGGGGATAGTTCATTGAGTTCGCCAACTTACTTCTGTCTGTATGTGCCTGAAATCAGTCAGGGCACTTTATTGTGACTTGGGAGCTGAGAAATTATCTCTGACTTTGTATCTTACGCTGGTTTTATGTAGTGGGATATCTGTGCAGTGAAACAGAAAATTACAGGAAATGAGCACTAATGTTTGCCTTCTATACACAGATGGTGAGATTCGCTGCCCGATTTCCCAGGCATTGAAGTCATTTACTGAATCTTTTTGCTGCTCATTTGTTTATTTTCTCAAGAGCTGCATTTGCATTTAAGGTTTCCCCAGAAAAATCATAGTGGTGCATACAAAAATACCTCACAGATTTCATGTTAAAATATGTAAAGCCAAAACAGACTTCACAAACTTGAGGATCTGACATGTAAATCACTTTCATACATATCTAAATAAAGCACTTGTTCCTGATATGCTGACCACTATTACAGGTGATACAAGGTTTAGCAAAGAGAAGACTTCTTCACTACAGTGATCCGTCTTCTCCGTGACTTTCTCATTTAAGTTAATGCATGCAGCTTCTGTCACTGCCGATCTGCTACTGCGTTTGAAGCCTTAAAAGGCTCAGTGCTGATGACTTCATGCAAAGTTTGCTGTGACGGAATAAAAACTGAGCTTTTAAATGTCTATTTGGTTACTTTTACACTTTAAATTGTATCCAAAACTGCAATCTTGGAAGATTTTTTAGTTTGATTTGGAAAACATACTGTGTCTGACATGATCATGAAACATTTTATTTGGAGATTATAACTAAGTCTTTGCATGAGAAAAACAAAGTCAGTACGAATGTAATAGAAATAATAAAGAAGGCCCTGCTTTGTGTCCACAGAACCATCTCGTTAGTTATTGAGTATTCAATGCCAACACATATAAACTGCTTGAGTTGAACATTCAGTGAAACTCATGAGGGATTCAAGTTATACGGCCAGATGTGTCTTTTTTTTGTATAACTTCATCCACCATTTGTCACGTCTTTTCTCGTGAATTCAGGAGACACTTCAACGCCCCTAAAAGCTGCGATGCTGATTTTCCATCTCAATCAGCAGTATCAGCAAGAGGGAAACCTACACCACCTCCAGAGACCACCAGACAATAGCCCACACATCAGATTTTACTCCCCCTCCTCAAGCAGGCTAAAAGACTGTGACCTGGACCTGGCACTCTGACATGGCACCGTTTCAAATCGACAAGCTAAGAGACACGAGTGCTACATGATCCTGTTTTATTCATGCAAGCTTATAATGCCTCTGATACCACTAGCGAAATGCAGACAACAGGGAATCTGGTTTCTTTCAATATAGCCATTAAAGACATATAATATCAGGGCTTTTGTTATTTAAAGAATAAACACATTAACCTAATACTTTTTTTTACCAATCTGCGACATGCAAGATGTTTATGATAGACAATGTAACCGCCGTTTTATTCAAACATATTAGATTTTCCAGAAATTCAAGTTTATGTTGAAATAAAACACCTTCTGAGCCAGTTTTGTAACACAGCATTATCACATCAACAGAGTTGTTTTTTCTTTCATCAACATATCTAACCAGTTAAGCCAGATGAGGGTATATTCCAACTTTAAAACTTTGGGCAATATGACACAACAACAACAACTCAGTGATCTTGTTGAGCAAGATCCTGCCAAGAGCAACAATGCAGAGCCAGCATCAGGTGGGTTTGCTTCACGGTAGTTACATTTAATTATACGACTTAAAAAAGACAACAGGAGTGGAAACACAATGTAGTCTTGCTCTACAGCTGTGTCCTACACTACCGTCGGGAGAAAGGGAGAGAGAGGGGGGAAGGAAGAAGGTGACTGAAGGCTCTCATTGTCACCATGCCTGGTTATTGTTTGCACTCCCTCACATGCAACCCTCCGCCCCTTGCTTTTTTATCATGCTGTGGCACGCGAACTACAGCTGAGAGGTTCCTTTCTCTATCTGAGGAAAAGGCCACTTGGCAGCCGCTTAGTGAAGGTGAGGAAGGAAATGGTGACAGTAATGGTCATGCGTTGGACTTCCTTAAACAAAAGTTGGCTGTGTATTAAGACATTTAAGGGGTTGTAAATGTATTGATGTCTTCCAAAAAGGCTGTATTGTTTTTCAGGGACAGCTACATTGTGATCTCAAGGACAATATTAGGCGTTTAGGTGTGTTTAATGGAGTTGAAGATTACTGTTATGATTTGGGCGTTACTGCTGATGGGATCACGTTGCACTGCGTCTGTTCCAGTTGTGGTCAGTTGGTGTTGACAGTTGGCAGATAAAATGTACCAACTCTCCCTTTTCACAAGCCCACAACATTGAAAATGTTCAACCAATCACAGATGCCCTTAGACTTTTATTCCTGTCCTCATCACCTGACTGCCCCACCCATCTACACACCTGTTCCCACTTCCATAATCAGTGGCCTTGTCATCCCCTCCCACCTCCTCACCTGCATCCTATTGCCTTAATCAGCCTCTCAGTTTGTTAACCAGCACAGTTTTCCTAGTTCCCTGCAAGGTTTTAAAGCTGATAAGATGCTACTTACAATTTGCTTTCAAGCTTCTGATACTTGCCTAACATTAGCCGCGTTCACACCGCGGTACTTTTCCTACTTTAGTTCCAAAATAGTTCCGAAATGTCGCGTTCACACCAAAAAGAGTCGGAACTAAAATAAGTTAATCAGAACCTTTTTTACCCCCTTATCCGTCCCTGCTAGAGAGCAGGGACTTTTGTGGGAGAAAAAGCTTCCTGTCTCTGATTGGCTGGGCGGAATGCAAACCACGCCCCGTCAAACTCCCAAAAACGTTTGTGAAGCCGCCATTTTATTATCATTCTTTGGCGCATTCACACCGCAGTACTTTTCCCACAAAGGTTCATGAGAACTTAGTTCATCAGAACTTGGCGTATACTGCCGCCCAAAATCCCCGGCCGGAAGTCCCCGGTTGTTGGGGACTGGCTTCAGTAGAAGCTGCTGGGACTCCCAGCAACTTCTACTGAAGCCTTCCGAGTAAATCGCCAGAACGCCGACACCTCCTCATCTCCACCGCTCCCATGTTTTATTTTGTCTTGCCATAAGTTAGTCTCTCTGCGTTTCTGCGCTGGGCTAATGTTAAGGCTAATAATGCTAATAAAATGGTGGCTTCACAACACTTTTTTTGAGTTTTACGGGGCGTGGTTTGCAATCCGCCCAGCCAATCAGAAATATAGCTCTTTTCTCACAAGAGAGCCGCATGAGTGTCCCTGCTCTCTAGCAGGGACGGAAAAGGGGGTAAAAAGGTTCTCATGAACTAATTTGAGTTCCGGCTCTTTTTGGTGTGAATGCGACATTTCGGAACTATATCGGAACTAAAGTGGGAAAAGTACTCCGGTGTGAACGCGGCTATTAGCATTAGCATTAGCCCAGCAAGAACTAAGTTCTCATGAACCTTTGTGGGAAAAGTACTGCGGTGTGAATAGGCGCGTTCACACCGCAGTATTTTTCCCACAACGCTTCATGAGAACTTAGTTCATGAGAACTCTCTACTTCTCATGAACTAAGTACAGATCGCGTTCACACCGGAATAAGTCCCTGGGGGAGGATTAGGCAAATGAAGCCACTGACGTCACTTCTTCTTCTTCTTCTGCTTTGGGTTTACTTGCAGACCGCAAACAACTTCACGGCGTATACTGCCACCCGGAGTCACCGGCCGGAAGTCCCCGGAGTTGGGGACTGGCTTCAGTAGAAGCTGAAGCCTTCCGAGTAAATCACCAGAACGCCGACACCTCCTCATCTCCACCGCTCCCATGTTTTATTTTGTGTTGCCATAAGTTAGTCTCTGCGTTTGTGCGCTGGGCTAATGCTAATGCTAATAATGCTAATGCGAGGATAATGAAATGGCGGCTTCACAAAACCTTTTGGGAGTTTTACGGGGCGTGGTTTGCATTCCGCCCAGCCAATCAGACATAGGAAGCTTTTTCTCCCACGGAAGTACCTGCTCTCTAGCAGGGACTGAAAAGGGGGTAAAAGGTTCTGATTAACTAATTTTAGTTCCGGCTCTTTTTGGTGTGAACGCGACATTTCGGAACTATATCAGAACTAAAGTGGGAAAAGTACTGCGGTGTGAACGCGGCTAATGCGCCTCTTCTGTTTTCTTGGACTGCCTATGATGTTTTACCTTTGCCTGCAACAGGATTTGTGAACCTGCGCACTTGGTAAGTCAATATGTAGGCTACCTACTTAACCTTTAATTTAACATCTTGTCGGGCTGATTTTTCTGCCCGACAAGTGTTGTACCAACCACGTATTTTTAACCATGTTAACATGCTAATCCTATTAGCCCTGATTACAAGGTACCATTGATGATTGTGGGACTGTCTTAAGTTTTGAATATGTTTAGTCTTAAAATATTGAGAGCCATTTATGAACTTAAGATTTGATAATAACACTGGATACATTTCAGAGGATAATGACGATAGACAAATAGCGGATGGTGTGGTGTGCTGTAAGGATTATGTCATAGCCAAGTTCATCTGGTTTAATTGCAGCCACAAATCGCCCATCTCCTTGTGAAATTACTTGCATAACTTTCTGCAGTTTGGTCCAGCTGTTATTGGATTCCTTTCCACTGTAGCATATCAGTTTAAGTTTTCCTAAAGTTTTGGTTTAATGTGACATTTGGTCCACTTTATTTAACATTGTCTCTAATGAGCATGGCAATAGTATTTGTCTGAGAAGTAGACGGCACTACTGAAGGCTTTAATTCTAGATTAATTCAAGTCTGCTTTAATAGGCGGCAACTGAAACATCGCTACATGTGATATATATTTTTTTAAAAGGCCACATTGCTGCAAATACATTTTTGTTATGATCTACACAAGTCAGAGCCATTAACTTTGAGTTATGGGATGAACTTAAAATGGTCCAGCCACTGGCCCTGAAGTGGACAGTAGTACAGCACATCACAGGCTCTGGTTTGTTTCACAGTAGTTTGGTTGGCCTCCAGAGGACACAACATCTGGATTTCTGCTCTTAAAGGGCTTCGCTTAATAGTGAAAGCACAGCCGGTTGGACTCAATCTGCATGAAAACCTAAATCTCTGTATCTGTATCAACTGTGATGACAATGTAGTGTTACAGGGATTTTTAGATGGGATAAGCATTTGAAAAACATTATGAAATCCCTTTTATGATATTCATGTGTTATTCTGTAACACTCTTGTGTTTTTATGTATAACCACATGGCTTCTCGAAGTGTGTCTCTCTGAGGGTCTAAAGGCCACTATTTGGAATGCGTGTCTCAATAACACTGCTATTGTTTCATATCAAACTGAAGTTGAACTGACACGCTGAGCAGAATCACATTGCAAAACAGAAGGTGGCAGAATAACTGTAGATAACCTGCTTTAACAGCAAGTAAAAGTCAATAGTCAATCAGTGGGTACCAATTCATTTGCATGTGTTACTTTATTTATGATGCAGCCCCAACTTATAAATGTTAACCACTTATGTGGCAAATAACTTTCCCTGCATAACATGATGCCTTGAGCTCTGAATAATGAACCATGCAAATTAAGATATACCAAAGGACAGCTGCAGGCTTAAGTTATTTACAATAAATACATCTATAGATTTACAACTAATGAATCTGTTAGACTTGTCTCTATACCCGGACCACAAAAACTGAGCAAACACTTTTTGTACTAATAAATATAAACACTGTTTCTATGGATGACAGGATATGTGAGGTTTACTTCACGATGAGGAATGTATTGTCGCATGCCAACATTAAAGTATGACTTCCTGTTCCCATCAGACACTTTCAAACAACCTGACAGACATGGAAACCTCGTGTCAGACACAAGCTGCTTTTGCTAATGCTGTGGTTTTAGATATTTGAGGGGATGCACAGATATGGTTGAAATAAACACGACAGCACATCTTGCACAAAAGCCGATCTGTTTCACTCAGAGAGAGATAACTAATCTGTTCAGGCAGGCATTGGTTTCACTACCAATTTAGGTTTTCTCTTTTCAATATTGTCTTTGTTTTTAACCATATTCATGGAACAGTTTTTATGTTTAGTGAATGTTAATGAAGTGCATACAAAAATTCCCTAACTTCTGATATAATATTGATATAATACCTCAGTAAACATTGTAGTTAAATAGCTAGTTTCAGTCTTCTTCATAACAGCACGATGTTCATTTTGTCAACTACAGTAGGGCCCTATTTTGAGTAAAAACAGACAATAGAGCAGTGTGCATTTTGGTTGCCTAAATAATTTTCTCTCAGTGTTTGGTTGCACATTTATATTGCGATTGTTTTATCCCTCAACCTTGAACACAACTACAAATGCAACGTTAAGAGGCTATTAAGAGTTCTCCAGGGTCATAAGCTGTTACATATAGTTTTTAATAAGTCGTATTGTGACTTTTCTGACATCTGACTAACGTGGTCTTTATGAATCTAAATGACTCCAAAACCAACATTTCCAAGTTTGGGTAGGCCTTATTTAAAAACCAAAAATATTGACTGTCATGACATTGAGTGATGGGTAGCTTGTCCATCTTGGCACAGGCTTAATTTCAATTGGATTGGAGAACATTAAACTTCTGGTGGCTCAGCAGTGCACAGGGAAACAGCCTTTGGCTCCACAGACACTTACAAAAGGCCAAAAGGGGAGCTGAGCAGAGCACACACAAACATGAGTAATGACATCCAGCTGTTGGTGCACACACGCACACAATCTGAAAAAAGCAATTCAGTAGCAAGTAGATTCGACAACATTATGATAGCTTCTGAGATGAAAACCAGACTAAATCTCATGTTTGGTGATTCTAATGTTTTGTTTTGCATCTTTGACATGGTGTGACAAGCGACTCTCACGTACCCACCACACACCTTTTTAAACCTCTTTTTTCCCACACTCTCACACAGAATTGCATGAAAGGATATTTGCAAATGCAAATGCCACAGCCTCACTCGTCTGGTTTGGAGGTTGTGGGCAATGAGGTTATCGTATAAAACGCTGTTTGGCTTGTGTTGTGGTTTCCAATGATCACACTCATCGCTGAATTGAACAAAAAAACAGATATGAGAGATATTATTCATGTTGGGTGACTCAGGTTTCAGTTTTGTTTACACATAGTGCTTTAGAAAGAGGTGGCCCGCTAACAATATATAGATAAGCAAACTTCAGTACTTATGTTACCAATACACAGCAACCAGTGTGAGTGTGTGTCTGCATACATTTGTTTGCAATAAAATAGATGACCATACACAAGAGCATTAGGACTTTTCTTGATAAGAGCTTCTAAAATGAGCTTGGACAGTCACGCACTGGGGACTTTCCAGGCTCTTATCTAACACTGAGAGAGGTGACATCACTGTCCATGGAGACTGTCACAACACAGACACGCTCACTGCATGGCACGACATCGAGCTGAGGTCTTTGTTATGAGCGCGCCACAGTTCTGATTGAAGCATTAAAGCTTAATTTGTTAACCTGCTTATTATTTTTAAGTAACTTGGGGATTAATGGTTTTGATTTATAGTAGGAAATTATTTAAGGTGTTTGATGCAGACGGGAGATGCTTTTCTACCATCTGAGAGGCACTTTGATTGGAGTAAAATTACACTTAAATGCAAATGCTATATTGTCCCTAAACAAAAAAGCTTGACCAGGTTCTTTATATAGATTTTGCTTAAACATTGTGTGTGATGTTTTGCTACGAGGGGTCTCTCCATAAAAGCAATAATAAAAGAGAGGTGGTGTGTTGAAGTAGCGTAGGGTCATGGGAGTTGATTGCACTACCCTTGGAGACAGATTTTACTAATTACAATTCCTTTATAGTTCATTTTTCAGGAGACTTTACCATGGGCCGAATTGCACTCGGATGCCTCCTTCTCTCCAAAACAAATAGACGGGGATAAAAACAGGTAAATGGTAAAAAAAAAAAAGAATGTCTATCGTAAAAATGTCTCTTAAACCTGATAATGTCAATTTATAAAAGCTTCTGGCAAACAAACAACATGTTTTAGTATTCACAAAGAAAATGTACCCTAAAATTGCTCTACGGGTTGCAGGCAGAGACGCTAACAGTTCATCACCCGAGCTTCTTGGTTGTATATCAGCTTTAAGTGCCAGCAACCAGGCTGAGCCGTCAAGTTTTATTACTTTATGGTCCTTATGTTCTGCTTTGTTGAAGTATTTGCACTGTAAGCATATACAACCACACAGACATTAAATGTGTATGGCTGTGTTTTGTTTAGAAAATATGATCCCCTTAGGGATACAATATGGTGATCAGGTGGGAGCAGCTGTCAAATTCTGTAAAGCTATAGTGCTAAATGTTTAAACAGCTATCTTAATAAGACTGTCACCAAACTGCGTTCATGATTCACATTTAAAAAGCACTTGGACTTTGATATCTCAAATATAAAGTCTATGGCAGGTTATAATTTCAGTGTCAGCTGAGGAGAGCAGGGGGAAGTCTTTGGGGTTTTGGCACCAGCTGTGTCTCCCTGTCCAGGCCAGAGACTCAGCTGGGAATTTGCTTTTTTAACAAAACTGACAGGAAAACATTGAGTTGCTGTAACCTGAGATGGAGGGAACGTAGAAAAACAAATCCTTTCAATGCTGCCTGTGTGTGTAGAAGGGAGAGGGATGGATTAGTGCGGGGCGGGCATGGTGAAGCATCCCTCCCCCTCCTTGACTGATAACTCTAGCATAGAGGGAGACAAGGAAAAGAAGGAGGTGCCAAGAATAAATATGCCATGATGATTAAAAACTCATGATAACACATTAGAGAAACCTAAAAAGTGGGCTGAAAACAAATAGCTGTTGTGATTTTTGATAATGTCATGGATCATTGTTGTGCTATTGAACAAACTAATTTGGCTGTTTAACCTAACACCGTTTACATTTTGGGGAAACACAGATGTTTGGATAGAGGTAATAAGGCCTCATCAGCACCGCTACGTCAAACAACTAGCTAACAATTCAAAAAACGACCCTATGACGATACAAACAGCAATTATAATTCATAATCCAGGCAAAAAACAAATGTAGTGACCCAGCAAAGGTCGTGATACTTGACCTTCTGAGTCATTATAAATTGCTTTATATTTTGTTATTGTTATAAAACATTTGGATTATTTAAAAGTACTTAAAACTGTAGCTATGCCGACCTTAATGCATTATAAGTTTGTTTATAATGAATATTAGACATGGACATCACAGAAAGTGTAACCAGATCAAGATGTACTAATTAACCTATAACACTGAGGTTCCATAATTGTTTTGAGGTTGTCAGAGCTTTCTCTGTCTTACTGTGTGGACATCGAGAGCACCAGCTGTAACCCTTTGCTTGACCCCTATAACCTCCTGACCCCCTTCCCCATCTGCAGACAAGACGGGGTCAAAGAAATGTGACTGTGTGCCACAGCCCATCACTATCACTATAAAATCGTGCCTGCACACACAACAACTAACACCAACCAAAACAAAACAAAGGGGGATATCCTGTTTTTCTGAGCCCACTCCTCCCAGAATAGCGCAGCATGGCAGGGAGGTTCTTATCGCTCTTATCACAGCCCACATTATATTAGCTGTGTGGCAAGGAAGCCGTTATTGTTTTCTCACAGCAGGCTTCCTTTCAGACTAGGGGTCGAAGTGGTCCAAAGAGCCACGTACTACTGCTGTCGCTCACTGTCGCTCTCTTCATGCCCTTCTCGCTAGGACAGCGTATCTCCTTCAGCGTTTTCCACTGATGCTACACAGACCCCACCCCCCAACCTTATCTTAAGTTGCCGGAGCTTATGGAGGAGGGTGTATTGCACAAACATGTACAGACACGCACCTAAAACCCAATCCCACGTTTACTGATACAGTGGCATGTGTACGATAATATCTGCTTTGGTTACTCAGCCTGTAAATAGTTCACAAGCAGTGAGTTGTGTCAGCAGTGTTTCAGAAGCTATAAGTGAAGGGAATATAAGAACTCGTACGCCCCTGGTGCACACGCAATACATATCTTACCCTAAGAATCCCATGCATCTATATGAATGGCATATTGCTATGGTTTGTGTATCATAAACACACCAACTTGCACACACACGACACACATTCACACATCAGTTGCACCCATATCTTTGTCACTCCCCTGAGCGTGCCACTTCTCATAACCACACTCACTGAGTGCGGTATGTGAGAGTATCACAGGCTCATAACAGGCAGCTTTACACAGCAGCTGCTGCTCTGCTCATGTGCACTCGCTGCTGGCACGCCTTACTCCATAAGTAAACCCACGCTCCAGGTATTCATGGCATGCGATCTGCGCCAGGACAGGGACACTATGCACTTGTGCAGGGGTCAAGGCAAACTTCTGCAGAGGTCAAAAAGTCAACAATTTGAAGAGCGAGGTGAAAACTTTCAGTTGGGTCACAGGTTGGGCAGAGTGTTTGGGATGGGATGGTCCTGCCGCTTCATTCTTCCCTGAGGAGGAGCCTCACTCTGCTCAGCAGTGTGTGCCATGCCAAGGTGGAGTAGTGTTTGAGGGTTTGTCGTAAAGTTTGTTTTGGTACAGTAGTACAATCGTGACTCTGGTGTTTGCTCTATTTGGCTCATGGCAACTCTTCTATGTGTGATGTTACAATAAGTGCCCTCTGGTCTATTAGACCTGCTGATGCCAAATTGGATTATTTCCAATGTGTCTGTAAGAGTACACAATGTCTTCTAACAGTACATGCAGACATTTGTGTCCAACTACCATTTGAATTAGTTTTCAACAACAGAATAGAAGAAGTAATGGTTGCAATTCAGAAAACAGATCAAATCATCACATTGGCCATCCAGCCAATCTATAGGAGAAAACATGGAGAGGTGACTTCAAAAATGTGTTTGTAGTCAGCTACTGTAGTATTGGCCATGTTTCATGTGTTCAGACATGAAGACAATATTAACTTGCGAGTTAAAGTTCCAGCAAAGCTGTTTCCATGTATCCATTTGGTGAATCAACTCTTTTTTTGGACAAAGAGCCTTTTGCAAACTTTTCTGCACCATTGATTAAGTTTAATCAAACTTTATCTACAGCTTTTCTAGTGCTATTTCAAAATGTCTATAAAAAATGTGAATGTAAACACGGCTCTAGCCGGTTGATCCTTTTCTGGGTATTTTGATGTTTATCAACTGCAAATCTCTGAACATAAAGTGATTCTTTAACGTATTTATTTACAGTGTCATTGTACATACATACAGACCTCATAATCCTTATTATATTCATCCCTCAGAGCAAAATTGAAGATCCAGACAAAACACACAATGACAGCGAGAGACGCCTCCACATGTACACTGTCCAAATAGACTGCTTTAACTATTGGCTTACGTTGATCCTTTAATTATACAATGTACACACTCAGTAAGTCAATTTAATACCAACGCCTGTAAATGCAAACAGAGAAGGCCTTTCTGCTCACTTGGGAGTCAAGGCCGTTTTGGAGGAGCAGCACTGACACCGAATGCCCGCCTTAGTGAAAGACTTGCACCTGTCTTGTTAACTGTCAGGGCCAACTGTCGAGGACAGGCGGTCGTGGGAAAACTCAGAGAGCGCTGCGCTGTTATGTTTTGTTAGTCCTTCTCAGCTGAGTGAAGAGATGTTTGCCAGCTGAGGGACATGGAGCTAAATTTAAAGTCCAGCAGAGGTCTTGACTTGCAAAATGTGCCATAGCTTAACGTGTCAAAGATCAGCAAGAATTACATTCTAATCTACGAAGAGTATTTTTAGAAGAACTAATTCAATCAATGAAGATTTACTGATAGGCACGTATATTTAGACAGTGATTTTGCCCACAGAAGCTTTCTGATAATGTTTATAGGGATATGTTAGTTATTGACAGAATTAATAGCAAAGGCCAAAAACAACATAAGATTACGTGGCTGGCATCCCCGAAACATCTGAATCAGTTTTCAATTAGCCTGTTGAATCATAACGGCCCGTCTACACTACAGGCTTCGAAAAATGCTTTCAACGCTTCGCCCATTCACTTGAATGGGGTGACGTAGAAGATTTTTAATCTTCGCCGAACTGCATTGTGGGGAGCATGGCATGGCTTTGCAAGCATCACGAGCATCTATCGGCATCAAAAGTTGAACAATGTTCAACTTTTGAGGCTCGATGCTTGGCATCAGCCAATCAAATCCTGTTTATGCAATTCCCGCCAGTACAAGCGCTAGCCAATCAAACCACATGTATGCTGATACCGCAGGTCTTGAATATTTTTCATATGTCATAAAATGGAGGATAAATTAATCATTGCCGTGGCAAGTGTCCCAGTCCTGTATGACTGTACTCTGTTCACCTACCGGGACCTAAACCGGAGGAACCAGGCATGGCGGGAGGTGGCAGAGACAGTTGGTGAAACTGGTAGGTTTTCAACTGTTTGGGGAGTTTATATCCAGTTTACTGCGTTGATTGGTTGTTGGTCGCCTTGGGTCGACGCTTGTTAACAATTAATTGAGTGCAGAAGTAACTGATTTTTTACGGATGTCGGGGCGCAGATGTGGATGTCTAGTTGTTAGGGAAGCTGGAGACCGCGGGGCAGATCCGAGCCGCAAGAGGCGCGTTGTCGCGCGTGGGTGTGGTTTACCTTAGA
>NW_011369945.1:2451741-2483247 GCF_000735185.1 Notothenia coriiceps
ACCAGAAACGTATCTACTGAAGGTGTCTAGGGACTGTACGACGACAAAGACCAACAGCATCACCATCGCAGATCATGGAATAACAAATCACCGAAAAGATGAGAAGCCCCTAAAAAACAACAACAATCCTAATAATGGAAATGACAATGCGACGAACCGCATAGAGCCATCCTAACGCGTCAATAGTCCAACCAGATCATCAGTCCACAAATCACAGACAGGGACTCATACCCCAACCAAATGACAACATAGGCACTACACTGAAGGCTCACACCATGGAAAGCACGCTACACCAACAAAGACTCGAACAACAGACCACGCTTGGAGAAACGCAACAACAGTAACACACATGTTCCTGCCACTGACATTCAACACACTCAAAGAAAAAACTCGAGTGCGAACAGTATGAGGCAAGCAGGTCATCGTAACTGAAAGCAGCAGAACTATTCGGGCACTAAGACACATTGACAGCAACAGACACCTACACATCGACGATGTCCTAGTAAAACGACAAGCCACACACACAAGAGAGCACTCTCAACAGAGATGCTCACACCGAAGACACAAATCCCTTACACCAAGCCAGAGAGAACTAGAAGAGAGAAAGTCATCACACCGAGAAGCACACCCCAGATCCCATCGACAAGCATACATCTAAGAATGACCTTGTTCAGACCAGACGCGCGCATGAAACATATCTAAGTTGGCCACAGGCCTCTGAACATAGCCTCTGCAAACGAGTGTCGCAGATCGAGGATTGAGGTCGTCAGTTCGATGTCTACTGGAAGACCTCTATATAAACAACAAAATGTCAGAGAGCCATGCACAAGAGACACACCACCAAGCGCACATGAGGACATTGCACCCGCGCAGCACACTCCTTAATCATGGAGACCGTCTCTTGAGTAACCCCGAGAACCGCATGGTATGACATCTCGCGTGGCAACTCGGAAGCAACCTGCAAAGGAGAGCAGGCTCAAGACAAGTCGCCTGTACGTGCCCGTGACCGCGCACAGCTACCCTGACCACCCACACAAATCACTGGCTCCACACCACTCAACGAATAATCTGAGACAACACAGAAAGAGCTGCTCATGCACGACCACTCTACAATGCCAGACATCAGGTTACCAGGATGAATAGCTCCATCGCTCCATAAATACGATAACGCGAGCGCTGCATGGCTGATACTGTGCTCTCTTGCTTCACGCATAGAGATGGCCTGCCTCTGTATCATAAAGTGGGTACACAGAATCGTACACGATACATAGACATTGTAAACCTAGCGAGCTCCTGGCGAGGAAGTCTGCCTAGTCTTGTTGGACTTACATCGCTCTCGACTGGGTGTACACATCAGATGCACTCGCTGGCGTGGAAAGTTAGGTGCACACACAACCACCTTAAAAAAAAAGCCAGCTGACAAACGTACCGCTACAGCAGAACACACCACACAGAGATGGTCAACACTACATTCAGTCTCACCTGAATGCCACTATGGCGTAGGTGTGTACGCATGAGATTACTGCTTGGATAGTGTTATCTTATAACATGACACTCTTGGACTCGTACCGTCATCTACCGCGGAAGTCCGGCCCTCATGCATATATCGCGCTAGGCGCAAAAACCCCCCCTCCACCACACAACCCATACACGGTCCGTTTACCGGCTGTTAACCACATCACGTTATCGCAGCGAAATGCAATCGGTTGTGAAGATAAGGAGGAAGGACAATCAATACTGTAGTAGAGTTAAAAAATCGCTCGAGCAGTACAAACGCAGTCGTCGCCAGGTCACAGATGAGGTCTACAAAATAGAGATGGAACGGGTCTTAACAAAGAGTCTTCAAACAGGTTATTAAAAATTTCGACCTTAAAGAGATTTACAGGAGACATATACCACCTAAACTAAGCCCGAAAACTGTAAACAGGGAAATGGCTCGGCTTTTAAACTTTATATACCGAGTTCATGTCAGTTTTAACATGTTATCTGTATCCAGGCAAAACATGCTGCATTTTTTAAGTCGCAAAATATCTTGGCGTTGTAGATCAGCTTTCATTTCTGGTGTCAATCAGTTTTAGGATGGGTAATGACACCCAGACATAGAGCACGTCAGCGTCCTATAGGTGTCGAAAGACCCTGCATTATCCATTCTTTCACTGTTTTTAGAATAGTTCATCCTACCTCTCGTTGTCTTTTCTGCGTTTTCTCCTCTTCTTGAAGGAACTATCTTAAGCCTCTTAAGGTCCGCTCTCGTTTTTGCCCTTTTAGGAGCTTTTACTAAGGGCTTTATAATAACTTTCTTCAAGTCACTTTCTGGGATGGTAAAGCTGTTTGTTTTGTGGCTGCTCATTCACCCCCTATCTCTCTCTGTGTCGTGCAGGAGGTTTCGTGATGAACCCCGCGATGCCGAGGCAGCAGGAGGAGTTTTTAATATTCAAGACTGCAAGCACTTTTCACTCGGACGCCCTGTCTACACAAAGCAACCACGGATCGAGATCCTTCTTCAAGCCAGAGCCCAGTTTGGCTTAACGTCCAACAGCAAACCTGATCTCGACATGCCCCCCCACCCCCTGCCACCCATCCTCAACGTCCAAATCCGCAACCTGCTGGACTTGTCCTTTCTAGCCTTCAGCAGACCGTACACGCCGCTCCCTCTGTCCTGAACCATCTTCTTATCAACTAATCCGTACAAAGCCTCGGTCACTGCCTCGCACACAGCCCCCGCCCTGGTCACCCTGTAACGCCCCCGCCCCGCCACCCTTAAAACGCAGATTGTGCAGAATTATTGGGTTTCTGTAACGAACTTGAGTGTGAAAAGCACGGTGATGTTCTCTGTGTGAGTGTGTATTTGTGTGCGTGTGTGTGATTGTATGTGTTTTAATAATCAATTTGAAACAAATCAAACATGAAGAACCTCCTCTGAAGACCCGGCTGTCCCTCTGTCCCAAACTAACACACACTTTTTGTTTGTGTTTAAAGACACTGCAGCCATTTTGTGCCTTCCTGTTGACACTGATTTGTATTCAATTGGAGGAAAATGGAAAAGCTGTAGTTTTGCATAATTTCAAACCAAATCTGAGCTGTACTTTTTGCTAACTGTTGCCAATTTTAGTCATTTGAGTTGTGTGTTTTGAAATAAAAAATTAAACTTCAAGCCTGTAGGCATTTAGATAAAACCTAGAATTCCAGTTTTATGTAGCTGATATGTTTCTTAAGATAATGAAACGAGGAAAAGCAACTTGTGACGCCAACGAGTTCGGGGTTTAGTCTGGGACAAGGCAGCAGTCGGTCTTCTCATGGCCTTTTTTTTTTTTTCCACCATGGACATCATCCTGATTTTGTCCCGTTGAGCTTCAGAAGCTTTTGTAAATGTATGCTACTGTTTTATCACATTTTCCCGTCAACTCTCTTTTGACCTTTTTTCAGGCACCTGTCCGTCATTGTCTCAACTTTATACAACTGTTTTCTGTTAAGGTTTAGTTTACTTCTCACGATAACTTCAGATTAGGTTTTTTGCTCCCTCAACCTGGGTGTCGATGTGAGATGGCCGCCTTTTGATCAACATGCCAATTAGTAAAAAGTGGAAAACGGTTGACTGTATGATCAACGGCGTTCTGTAGGTCTGTCTCTGTTTAATACCAGTGGCCCTTACTAAGACCTGACAGTGGCTCCTGTGCTTCTTTCAGGCTTTGGCAGGGAGATCAATGAATACTTTGCTGATTTCTAAAGTTGGATTTTTTTTTTTTCTGAAGCTGTTAAAAGAAAAAAGAATTGCACGATCAATGAGTTGCCACCGTGAAGGCATATTCCTCTCTGGGAATGCCAGACGGGTGTCGTCTTCCTCTTTTCTTTTCCAATCTCCACTCCTTGATTGACCAATTTTAATACTAATAATATGATGTATTGTGGATCTGAATTAAGACCAGTTTGTTCCACTGTAAAAGTGCTTAATCTGAAACAACCCATTACTGTTAATTCCACACAAACTGTTAACAGCAATGTGTTATTCGAGTACTAAACTATCAATGGCCTTATTCATAGCATTTTCTTTCATAAGAAAACATTTTTATTAACTTTTTCTTTTATATTTTTCTTTAATGTAAGTTTCTGCTGTTTGGGCAAATGTTTGTACTGTTAGTCATATTTTAATGTGTTCTGAAAATAAACAACATTGGAGGTATTTTTGGACAAAGATGTGTCGGGGTGCAGCAGAGCGCCTGTCTTCCATCAAACGCTCATAAAGCAGAAACATGTATTGTGTTTCGCAGTAGCAGATTTTAAATCAAGGATTTCCAGTTAATTATTTTTCTTGCAACAAGTTGAGCAGAAAATGCATCACTAATGCACACTTGTGACATATTCAGCAGAATTAAAGTAAAGACGAAATGCTGAGTTGAGCATTTTTCTCTTTGGACAAACGGATCAGCTGATCAGTAATTTTAGACGTTTTTTTATATTTAACAGTTTTAATTTCACTATCTTACAAACAATGCCGTGAGGGTTGAATGTTGCACATAATCAAAGGGTGCCTGGGTATTTCATTTGTATTTTCTCATAGTTGCCTTCATTAAGATCATCTAAAAAGAAACATCTTTCTTTGACTTTTAAAAATAATGTCTAAAGCTCACTTTTTATAGAATGTATTATTTTCTACTCTACATCCAAAGACTTATTTGAACTTAGGGGCTACTTTTCTCCTAAGCACAGACAACCTTGGCCGTGCGCTGAGCTCCAAGAGTGCAGTACACTTGCAGTATTTTGGGTTTTGAATCCAACTATGAGATTAAAGTTCGGGCTGTCTTTCAGCTTTAAATTTAAGAGCTTTTACATCGAATTTGTGTGAACACTGTCAGACTTGTAGCCTGTTTTACTCGCAGCCACCCAGTTCTTAGGGTATACAGCAGGAAACTGATCACACTGACGAGTCAAAATGGTTTGTGGCCTCTTCGGTCTTATCGTTCAAATTCTAAAGAAATAAGCTGGAAGTGAATCTGGCTGTGGTGAAGGCCTGATAAAGCATAATCACCTTAAATCTGATCTTCATATGAAACATTTTGGGCACTGAAATAATGAAAACATCTCCCTTCCTCCTCAGTTTTTTGAGACAAATTATCTTCTAAGTTCAAATGTGCAGTACTCAAAAACTGCTCCTTACTGTCAGGATCTTTGGCCCTGTTAAAGTTTGTCCATAGAAGATTTACTTTAACTTAAAAACTACTATTGGATAAGAGACATAGCTGAAACTGAGCTTTTTTTTTTAATGAGTTTCTACAATTTATAAATATTGTTTTATGGCTTAATTTGCTGGATAGTTTTTTCATCGATCAAGTGGCAACACAACTTTTCTGATAATTGGAAAGTTGAATGTTTTGTTTGACCAACAGTCCAACTCAAAAGATGTTGGGTTTATATTTTCATTGAATTCCTAACAATTCAAGCTTTTTGGAAATGTTTTGTTGACCATGACTTAAAGAAAACAATTTTTTATCAAAACAGTTTAAACAGGGTGCTTTAATTGCAGAAACGGAACCAAACTAAACAGTTGAAAAGTCACATTTAAGCTGGTGCTACATGCAACCTAAAATAAATGCTCCCAATAAATGACAAATAATGTTGTACTTACACCATCCACTCCAGGCCTCACATATGTTACACAAGTCATATTTAATGACTTTGAAGCTCCATATTAACCAGTTTCTGAGGAAACCGATTCATGTTTGTTAGGTGATTTTGATGCCAAGACAAATCGTAGCACACTGAGGACAAACACACTGCGTGACGTAAACACTTCCTCCTCTCTGCATACTGTGAGCCAGAACAGCAGCTTTCCTACCATTTGTTTTATTTCCTCAAGCAGTGTGTTTAGTCGGGCCTTAGTGAATAAGTGCTTTTTGTTATGCAATGTTAAAAGGGAAAAGGATGTCCCCCTTTTATAGTGGCCTCTGTACCGAACCCAGTGCCAATGTAACCTCCGAACCCCCAAAACGTTTTTTATAGAGTCCTAAAACAAACTGTTAAAATTAAATCACCTGTCAGGGGTCGGTGGTTTTCCTGACAAGCATTTTAGTTTGTGTGTTGACTCCTGTCTGGTTGTAAAAATGTATTCTTGTAAGTGTTACTGAGGAGGACTGTGTGTTGTATCAAACTTTGGTACAATACGTTTTTCTGGATGTTTTTCAGTCACACACGCCTGAAGGAGTTCATGCTCAGGACGTTTAACGGCGCTTTGGGGATTCATATTATCTCTAAGTACTTGTGCATGATTACATTGAAAATGCATGTTGGCTGAAGTCATGCAGGTGTGTGTGTTTATGGTGGCTTTGAAGGTAATGGTGGTGCTTGTGTGACCTCTGACCTTTTCCCTCTCAACAATCAGTGGTGAAAAGCGTGTTCACTGTGAGTCTCTTTCCTCTCGTCTACAGTTTTTGCTAGACTTTAATGTGTTTGTTATACTCTTGAAAACAAAACAAAAGTTTGGTACAGACAATAAAAAAACAGTATTCCACGTCAACACGGTTCCGCTCATTTTTCTGCTTTGTACATATTTTCAAACACATGAGGTTCCCAACTCCCAGTAGATATAAAGTTTGTTTTCTATATTCAAAGAACATTTCAGATAATCTGATTTAGTAAAATAACTAATACAGTTGGGAATTCTCCACTAGAAGTAAACGCTTTACAATCAAAACCTTACTTAAGTCAAAGTATTACTAGCAATTTTCCTTGCAAGTTTTGCTTTAACTTTACAAATTATGTTTTTGATTTATATTAACTGTTGCATTAATGTGTGAGTTGCATTTACTGCTGTAGGTTAAGGCTGCACGATGTAAGAAAAATATCGTATTTGCATAAAAGTAACTGTATATTTTGATAATATTAAGAGTTGCGATAAATCAAACCAGTATAAAAGTGTACTCAGTGCTGCTTTCCAAAGTAATGGACAATTATACTTTGGACCTGATAATCAAGCTAAATTAAATATGAAGAAATTTATTACAAATGATCCTGATAAGGATATAAATATTTGTACAACATTTAAGGAAAATTAATCCTGTAGTTGTCAAAGTGTCAAACAAAAGTTGTTATTTTCTGCTGCACTTTTGAAATAGTCCTTGTCCATTGTACATATGAAACATGCAGTAAATCAGAGAAACTTGAAGAAAACCACATTGAACACAGAAAACAAAGCAGTCTTTGTGAATCATGCATGATCATTCAGTCCGGGCCTGAAGTTGACCTTTGACCTTCAGCGCTCCAGAGCTTTGACATCAGAGATGGCCGGAGGGACATTTCCAGAGAGAAAAGATGAAGTAAAAGAACAAAAAACAATTCAATGATGACACTCAGTGGTAAAATACTACACATTTTGAGTTGCTTGTATTTGAGTTGCTGGTATTGAGTATTCTTAATCTTCTCATGCCCCTTTCTACTTCTTCACTGAGATATTTCCTTTTAACTTTAACTCATCCATCAGACAGCTTGAGTTACTTAAAACAATTGATTTGTATTGTATGCATGCAAACCATTTACAAATGTACAAGAAAAACTGGAACTGAGAATGAGTAATCTCCTGGATTAATTGGACGATGTTTGTCTATTAAACCTCAATTTTCCTTCCAAAATTGAACAATATCGCCACCTGCTGTTTGTAGGGGCAAACTTCACTTCCTTACACTACTGTACAAAGACTCTTGTCAAAACGACCATCCTACACGCCCTGCTGTATCACAGCGTTAGATCGATCGATAGTTATATAACATGTCTATATATATCGATGTTTGCGGAGACGAAGATAAATTCTATGCAGAAGTGGAAGAAGATTTCTTCTCAGATATTTAATAAAGTGTAAGTAGTTTAGTTATACATCAGCTAAAAATGCTTTGTTACAAGTAGAAGTGTTGCATTCAAAGTCTTACTAAGTTAAACGTTATATTATAATATAACCCTTTTAAAGGTTAAATATGCTTGTCATGTCTTGGAGATAAAGTGGCCCGTTAAAGGAAGTTAAGGTTAATGGCTGTTTTTCACCATTAAGTATTTACGACAACCGTGACTACTTGAACGCAACGAGGGGTCGCATTTACCATTGTTAAAAGTGTGAATGCGGAGCGTTTGTGGAGTACGCGAAGGCACCGTGCGCTCTGATTGGCTGGCGGTCTGAGCCAAACAGAGTTCATCGTTGTCAAAAGAAAAGAAGAAGAAGAAGGAAAGGAGACGAAGAAGAAGAAGTGTCACCGCTGGGACAAAAACAGTTCAATTCAGCCTCCAGGGCATTATTAGAAAACCCTTTGCTGACTGAGTGAATATTTTAATTTGATAATTAAAAACACGTAGAGTCTGAAAAGCTAATATAGAAGGGCCTCGTCTCAGCGCGTGTCCACCTTCTACTGGTGTGAGATAGCTTAGCCTGTTAGCTTCACTGGACACCCACTCAGCCGTGTCCTTGTTTGTGGGACTTCACACGAGAAATCCACCAGAGCTGCACGCAAACTAATCCGGACTTTGCATCACAACTGCAGCTGCACGTGCTGGGTCCAAACGCGGCTTTTGCACATAAAGTATTACGGAAATCAACAAGGAAACATCCTGCAAAACAAGGAAGTCTGAATGAACTTTGCTGCAGCTGCATTGCTTTATTGTGCTGCTCGCTCCTGCAGCTCCTGTTCTCCCGTCCTGCATTGCTGATATTGATATATGTGACAGCGTCTGTGCGTGCAGTCGATATATCGATTCATATTCAAACGAAGCTGGGCTGCAAGCGTGCTAGAGCCAACGTGGGAAAGTATTAAACAAGCGTTTCAGAGATGATTCCCGAAAAAGTGCCGAAGGAAGACGTCTTCCACGGGTCTGAGGAGCTGAAGAAGGAAGCTCACATCCCCAGCTTTGAGAAATACAAGGAGCTCTACTTAAAGTCCATAGAGAATCCTGATGGTAAGTCAATTCTGTCATAATGTAATTAAGTTGTTAAAGTGGTAAAAGTACATTTTACTTTACTGGATTATCCTATATTTTCTGCTCCGATTTACTGGAGCCACGATATGTACTTATTTTTGATGATTTATTGGCCCTGAAATAATTATAATTTAACTATATTTTTGTCATTTTAAGAACATTTTATGCCACTGATTTGATGGTAGTATAATAACAAACTACATATTTAAAAAGAGATATTACGTTGTAATTCTTAAGAATAATCAGGCTTTGGAATAAGATTTTTTAAAACAGTATTGTCACATTATTGTTGACAAACTAAGTAACTAAGACTTAATTGTTATCCAGGATAACTATAATCAAAAATATAATACAGAGTGTTCTGAAATTAGCCGTTTTGCATAACTATATAAGTCTTATGTATTTGATTTAAAAAGCGATGGTGCAAATATAATAGGTCTATGTCACTAACCCTTAAGTATACAGAGCAGAAACCCTCCACAGTGTTGTTTCAGCCGAGGCAAAGGCATTTGAGTTATTCAGACTTTACTCAGACTGTGACTTAAAGCTGCATTTCAGAATATTATTATTTTAGCGGTTGTGCCAAGCCCTCAGCCCTAAATTTACAATATAAAAAATCCAATTGAAGATATCTCTATTCCGGCCACTTTTGTCTAGGTTATGACATGTTATGGAAAAAACAACAATTCAGGAGTAAAATCAACAGAATAATCATTAAATTAAAAAAACTTGCATTTTAAGCCCTGAAAACCTATAAGTATGGCTTGTCAAAAATATTTGATTCATTCATTGTTTTCCTGCAGACAACGTGTACGGCTGGATTATGTCAGGGTTTTCTGGTCCTTTGGGCGGGACGTGTCTGCTGAATTTACCAGACCAGATTCCATATCAGTGCAGTTATTGTTAATCAAACACTAGCTAATTTCATTTCCTTGTGAAGTGGAGTCTCTGTGTAAAGTATGTAAGAGAACCGAGACAAGTTTTCCTGCAGGTGGAATCTGATCTCTGGCTTTGAGCTCAGGAGTTTATAAACAACCGTTATTACATTCTCCATAGCTGTGCCATGATGAAATAACCATGCTGGGTTATCATGCCTTATGTATGTTAATGATACACAGAGAAGGCTAGCCCATAAACGTTTCGCAAAAGGAACTTCAACAAGTGGGACAAGTTACAGTGAGATGATTATTAACCACCTTGAGTTGCAAACACAGATGTTGGCAGGTTTTGTTTTTGTTGAATGCTGAAATAAATATTGTATTTAGCTCTTCATGAGCTGTGCTGGTGGTTCAGTGAAACACTCAGTCTTTCAAAAGCTTTTATCTGGTTGCATTTTCCCCGAAAGGAAGGTTTGCTGCCTTTCTGTTTTTAAATGATGACCTTTTGAAGCACCTTGGTAGCTCAACTGGTTAAACGAGCAGCACTAATGTAGCAAAGCTCAGTCCTTTCCACAGTGGCCTGGGTTTTTAAAGAAGCAACAAATACAATAATCTTTTAAATGTGCTTGCTCAAAACAAGACATTTCAGAACTTTAGGAAATTGACTTTCCACTAATTTCTTGCACTTCATAGACACGCTGCTTAACTTATAAACTGAGAAACAATCTGTATTATAACGAAAATCATTTTGAGGTGTAGTTTTTAAATTGAACACATAATTAATTTCACCTTGTTCTGGTGATTTTTGGTGGACCTCTGTTGTTGTTTTTGGACATTTTAAAGTACATTCTAAAAGTGGTTGCCACAATCCAAATCCTCTTTCAACCAAATGCATCTTGCAACATGTGTGGCCTGACTGCAAGAGCCACACAGGCCAAGCTGTGATTTGCAACATAACTGTCTTTCCTGTTAAATCTGAAGCATTGCATTAATTAAGACAATACGTGAGACCTGTAACTTACAAATGTATCTGAGAGATGAAGACATATATTTATAATTTTGTGTCCATCTCTCCTCCCGCCCTGCAGAGTTTTGGGGCGACATTGCTAAAGATTTTTACTGGAAGACCAAACACTCGGGTCCGTTCCTCGAATACAACTTCGATGTGACTAAAGGAGAAATATTCATCAAGTTCATGGAAGGAGCTTCAACCAACATCTGCTACAATCTGCTCGACCGCAACGTCCACGAGAGGAAGCTCGGAGATAAAGTGGCCTTCTACTGGTGAGTGTGTCTGTGTGTGTGTTTGTTCACAACAAGTGCACCTGTATTGGTCAGCATGACATTTAAAAATATGTTTTTTTGGGTTGATAAAAAGTTGTTTGTTATTATGATAATCAAGTATTCGTTGGAGCTAAAAGGGGAATTTATGTCTATTTTAAGTATTACAAAAACATTTTTGATGCTAAAACAAAAATGTGTTAGAAAGACAAGACTACTTCCCTGTACACACATTTGCATCATCACTCTTATTCTCGTTTGACATACCTGCTCCTATTCCGTCTCTTAACCTCTCCATCTCTTCCTCTTGGCTGACCCTCTTTACTGAAACACTGCACTTGTTCCCGTTTGTCCTGAAAGGCTCCTCTTCTCGCTCTGCAGCATCACTTCTTTTCTTTCACTCTCTCTTCTCCCTCTTTGTGCCTCTTGCCTCCGGGCTCTGATGTGTCCTCATGTGAATGCTGAGGCCACAGGGAGGAATGCAGTCAGGCCACACAATGCTTTTTAAAGCAGTGTCATCCAGGGAGAGGATGGGGAAAGTGGGAACGTGTGATTAAATGTAGCGGAGATACCAGAACATGTGAGCCCCCGCTGACTTTAATGTGCAGGACCATCTCTGAAAGCAGTGCTGCAACTTCTCATTATTTTCATTAATATTAGATCATTTTCTCTATAAGATGTCTTGTAGTGTGACATCTTGACTACAGCTTCCCTGAGCAAAAGGGACATTTTATTTTTACACAAAACAAACAAAAGCTAAACCAGTAAATGTAGACTTTTATTGATTAAATCCAACTTATGCCAACCTTTTTGCTGATCCACTAATCATACTATCTGCTAAATGTTTCCTTTGTAACAAACAGTTATTCTTATTCAGATTTGTCTGCAGATTATTTTAGCCATTTAGCGAATATTTAATTTATTAACACATTTGACAAGGAAAAGCAGAACACCTGCATTCATGTTAGCATTTTGCTTGAACAATACAACAATTAACAGATTGTCAATATTGTTTTTGGATTTAATCTGCTACGTTTTAAGTTTTATAAAAGCCCCTTAGATTAGCTAAAAAATGCATCTTTTCAAATCTGAAAACAAGGATTAGTTTTTTAGAAAAGCTGATTCTTTTAGAGATTTTTGGTTCTCACAGGACAAAGCTACAAACATGTGATGATCTTTTAGATTCAACTACCCAACAGTATATTGAGGAGTTAAAATTAGAACTTAAAACATCTACAGGAGTAAAAACCGTAAAGGGACTTCTTACATTTCGCTCAAAAAATTCAAAATGTGTTTTAGCACATGACGTTCAGTGTTCAATTTATGGCTTTGAATAAAAATGAGTTGTTCTTTATTTAGTCACTATGAATGAAATGATGAACTAAGCCTCTTTAACTCAAACTAAACGCTGATACTGTTTTCACCCTGACCTCGAGAAGTCACTTGTTCCATTAAGAACATATAAAAGAAAGCAAGCGAGTAGTTTTAAAATCTTCTTGTGTTTATTATCATTTGATACGCTGGCCTTTTTTAGTTTTAAGTGACATGTCGTCATACTAAAGAACCAGTTTGTCTTCCTCGGTCCCTGACATTCAAACCCACAGTGTTGAAGATGTGTTTCACTGTTGTTTATTTATAGGCGTGTGTGTGTGTGTTTATTAATGTGTGTACGTGCTATTATCGCTCTTAACATTTGCAGTAAGGATAGCCGGGCCAACTTGTCTGATGACCTTCAGTGAAGTGTTTGTTACCAGCATGCAAAACATGTTTCTCCTGCATGCTCAACTCATTTATTTATAAAGTGTTTCAAAAAAGTAGTTAGACTGTTTTGTAAGACAAAACAAGCAAACACGAATACAAGTTTGTAGCTGTTTTTAGTATTCTAGTAAAACCAATTGATCTGCCACACTTATATAACGATGTATATCCTCTAATGTCAGATATCTCGGCAGTTGCATTTCAGCCTATACGTTACAACAGTGGCAAACCGCGTCTATCACAACTGGACCTTCTGTAGACACACACCCCCCGATCTGATTGGTTGCTTTCTTTTCTAACACAAAACCACTGAAATGCGTAGTGCATGGTCCGAGAAGGACAAACAAATCAACGTAACATTGTAATATTACAGATCAACAACACAGATACCATTCTCATTTATTCATTTTATATACATTTTATTACATGTTATTTATATAATTAAATCGATTTTTTGTTTGTTTTATCTGAGTGTTCCAGGGTATTCTCTGAATACCTTGAAGGCCCTGACGGTTCGCCACTGCGTTACAATGAGCTGCGAAGACAAACAAAGGTGTGAGATGATTAAGAAACAGTACAGAGTTTTTTCTCCAAAGAGCACTGACAACATGATTTACCTCTGTCCTGTTAATAATAATAATAATAATAGATTTATTTTGTTAGCGCTTTTACAGGTGCTCAAATACGCTTCACAGATATAGTGAAAAGAACAACAAATAAATATATACCGGTAGTTAAAGTCAAATAATACAAAAACAATCACACATTAAAAGCCAGATTAAAGAGGTGAGTGTTTTGAAGGTGGTGAGGTCGGTGCAGTCTGATGGGTTGTGGGGGAGTTCCAGAGGGAGGGGGCAGCGACGGAGAAGGCTCTGTCCCCCCAGGTCCGGTGATTGATGTGGGTGGGGATGGATAGGAGGTTGGCTTCTGATGAGGGTTCATACAAGGATTCTTATCAGGATTGTATGTATGTAAAAAAACAACCAGTATTATATTTGATTTGGTTATCTCTTACATATCTGTCAGTCTCTAAACTATATAACCGCTGTCTTTATTGTGTCCTGATTGCACACACACACACACACACACACACACACACACACACACACACACACACACACACACACACACACACACACACACACACACAAGGCCGACACTGAGAGAAGAAACATCACCGGACCAGAGGGACGAACGTCTGAGTGATCGCCACGCTGTTTGAGCCACAGTGAGTCACACGGGGCGCCGTGACCACTAAATCAAAGAGCTGTTTGAACAGCTGCATTCCTTCACACCCCTTCATCCTCTCCCATTCTCCCTTCCTTCACCCTCTCACTCTCCATCTATCTCTCATTTTGGCTTTGTCCCACTTCCCCTCCCTAGCGATATTCTGGTGTGATGAAGATCAAGAAAAAAGAGTGAATTTAGTCACCTTCTGGCTGTGGACAGGTGTCTGTTAGAGGTGAAGCGTGGAGATGAGACAGGAGAAACTCAGTGATGCTTCACAGCAGCTCCTGCAGCTGATTTATGGGCTCATGACAGCCCTGAGTGAGTCATTACGAAGCTTCCATGTCTGTCCACACATACAGCTGCCCTCCTCCAGAGTCACATATTGTTGGGCCAATTGTTTTCAGAGACAGGCACTATAATTGCAGTTGTATGGACAAAACCGGCTCAGATTTATTTAGCGTGAATCCTAATGTTTCAAAGGTGTGTTGGTTCGTTGGATTTGAATATAGGGGGTAGGAAGTGATGGCTGCTGAATTTCATTGTACTGTATATTGCTTACTATTTATAATACAGTAATGGTCAACACCCTAAACAGAATATAAATGCATGATGAGGACCTTTAACCCTTGATTTGGCTCACTTCTAATTACTGTAATAATACACACAGATCAAAGTCAGAACCACTATCCGAACAGACGACTTTCACTTATTTATTTTATAAATGGGGCAAAGAATGTTAGCTTTGAGCACATTTAAGCCTCTGGCAGTGACGGATAACTCATACATCAAGCACGCCATCATGAAACCTAATGACCTGTACACACGCACACGCACACACATACATACACACACACACACACACACACACACACACACACACACACACACACACACACACACACACATACACACATCAGAGAGCGAGAGAACCTTTTCAGAACGAACTGGAAGTCGAGGGTGGAGTTGGAATGATAATAGTAGGAAGGATAATTATTATTTTGCTTTACCTAACACTGGCTCTGAGCAATAAACAACTCAAGATAAACTTTTGACCTCAACTGGAGCGGCTTTCTGGAAAGCAACAGGCTAGATTTCTACTGCTTTTTGTTGTGTATGTCATTACAAAGGGACAGAGAAACAGTTGTTTTGATCTTCACGGCTTACTTGAATCTCATGAGACCGGGAACGTTTTTCAACACGCACAGAAAGTTTTTTTTTTTTAAAGGATTTTTATTATTTCTCCTCTCAAAGGGCATCATGTTGGAACTTAATTGAAATACTATTATTCATTTTAAATCGGGAATTTAATTTTGTTAAACCTTTGAATCAGTCTTCATTGTTTCCAGAACCCCGTTACAATTAACACACTTCACAAATATTTAAACGCTACATCAAATTATTTTCATAATGAAAATATGTTTTCTGTCACTGATTCCTTAAAGAGCTTTGTACACCTTTTTAATAAGGATTACAAATATAGTTATTGAAACTTGTCACTGATCATTTGGCCATGCTCTCTGGTCTATATACTATTTAGAATGACTTCAAACATAGTTTTTGACATTACTCTTTTCACATTTCTCTAAACTTGTTGGTCGACATATTTGCTGACACTGATCTGCCATAAGCTAATGTGGACCAAATGATGATCCCCTGATTATTGAAGGATGTGAAAAAGGGGAAAAAAAGATTGCTTTTATTTTAATGACTTTGTGTTAAAAGGATAAATCTGAATGACCACAAATGTTCCTCTCACTAACGTCCACTCACAAACCTCAGCTCAGGATCTTACATGACTCAGACTCAGTCACCCACAGAGTATTCAGAGCACACAAAAATAACTGCAGGAGAAAAAGAAATGATTGGCAAACAAAAAGACAAAAAACTTTACACGATATTACCACAGTACATTGACTTAAACTGCCATGTTCTTGAAAACGTTTCCCAAGATTAACAGCTAGAGTAGTTGAAGTTTAAATTGTTATTCTTTTTGGCCGTTATCATTACGATGTGGAATTTCCTTGTAAATCAATGACACTTGTGAAAGATGTTTCCTAATAAAGAGGGGGGGAAACATGAGAGTGGTAGTGGGGGGGGTGGAGGGCGGTTGTAATTAAGTACATGAGCTGGGGGCAGACCTTTGGATCCCGTATACGTGGTGGTATGTATGTCTGCCCACAGAGCCGCCAGGACACCCCGGATTCCAGTAAATGCTTTCTACCATGAACACCATTTTAGCTTTGATGCTGTGACTAAAGGCTCGCTCACACAAACCACTTCCATCACAACTAACCGTGCAGTCGTGCCTTTCCTGGTGTAGATGTCGTTTGGAGTTAATGTCATGTTTGTTTTTGAAATCGGAAACCATATATGTTTACGAGAACCGGGGAAGTGAATGTGTTGTGAATATGAAAAACAGCAATCATGTGGTTTGCATCCCCGTCTAAAAGTAGAAGGTCCGGTGTATTGACGCTGAGTTATCTTGAAAGTCTGTTTGCTTGTGTTGGGAAGTCACAGATTAGAATACATGGGGTTACTGTAAGTGGCACAAAAACACCATTTAGATCATTGGTGGAGTCAAATCAGATTATCTTTTCAAAGGTCACATCTCCTTATTGTTAGGGAAAGAGTCTGGTAGTGATGCTGGTAAATTGACAGTCATCCACATCGGCATTTAAAATCACCCCAATGGATTTGACAGGAAGTTTAAGGAAGTCCCCTTTTTTGAGATAACAGAGATTAAGATGTGTCTGTTTAACACATTCCATACAGGGAAGCTTTAAAATGTCTGAGTCACTGTTTCGGTTGTGAAATATACCACAAAGTTTGTCAACAGGAAGTTACCTGAAAGACATTAGATGGCTGGCTAGTTAGAGCTATGCTAGCCATTTTTCCTGCTTCGAGTCCATAAACTAAATTAAGATAAGCTAACCTGTAGCTGACTGTAAATGGGATGGTTTGGACATTTACAGGTTGGAACAGAAGCCATTATCCATGCCTTCAAAGCTACCAGACTCCTATTACAAAAACATTCATTTTAACTTGCAGAATATGGAAGTTGCTGGTATCCCTGATTAGCTAGTGTTATTGTGTCACTTTATTGATTTAAGGGTGGGTTGAGATTCAAAGTCCCACAATAACAAAAGAAAAAAGAGCAGTATAGGAAGACAAGCAATTCCCTATTACAGTATTTGTCAAAGGTATCTAGGGTCTTAGAAAGCCGCTAATAGTAAAGGGAATATTTTAAATATATAGCGTACACATAAACTGATATTGATTTATTATCTTAGCCTTTTTTTAGGTGGATAAAATACCTTTTCCTGCCATCAGGGTTAACAAAAGTATGCTTACTGCTCTAAACTATAGGTATTAATCTGAACACATGTGAAATATCTCATAAAACCTGACTTTAAAAAATCCAAACTATTCCTCTGAGCTACAAAGACTAGCAATAGGCTACTTAAGAATAAAGCTACATTTACAAATAACATGAACAATATCAGTCATAAGAATAATTATACATGAGACTTACAAAAAATGTTGTGCACCTTTATATGCCTTCATTTCCCTATAGCAGTCTCACTTGGCTTGGCTTCACTGCTGACCAATCTTGAACCTTTCCCCAAGGCAACCATACAGACAGTCTGCTGCGTCCAAGCACAGTGAGACACACAGCACATGGAAACACACACACACACACACACACACACACACACACACACACACACACACACACACACACACACACACACACACACACACACACACACACACACACACACACGCAGAAAGAATTACAGATACGAGTGCCAGGTCTTTTCAATCAGAGTTTAATGGGGTGTGAGAGAAGTAGACTATGGTCGATATGACTGACCATCTGTAAATGGACTGAGTCATTTGAACTCTTACTGGAAGGCTTGCATAGCTTTCTGTGCGCTTCTCTTCTGTTCTCATGTGTAAAATGAATGAATACATCTGTGCTGCAGTCTGCTTACTGACAGTCATGTCTTCTGTTGCCCATTTTAAGGATTATAAAATATGTAAACTTAGAGTGCATACTGTAAACTGGGAGCACTTGCATACAGACACACTTCCTAGGCTTATAATCAATCAAAGATCAGGGTTGTTTCAAGAACTATAAGAACAAATAATGTAGATATTTGTCACCATTTTATCGTTTTACAATTTCTAAAAGACGGACAGGGTGGGTCACCTGACAGGATCAAATACGTCCCAGTCTTTATAAAATGAAACATATGTGGCTATTTCCATATTTTGAAATCCGTTTGAAGATCTCTTTAAAGAGGCAGAATCAGATGTTTGCTTAGGAGCCTCAGAAGACCCCAGCGCTGTTTGATCTTCACAAACAGCGACGCTTTAAAGTGGAAATGTACAGATGTACTGCAGTATCAGTCTTGACAGGGGTCACTGAAGCCCATAACAGGCTTCAAACAGACCTCCCTTTTATAGTGTAATAGAAAGGGATTCAAATGCTTGAGTGAAATTGGTTATGGATCACTCAGGTTTCATTATAGACCATGTGAACAGCCCAGCAAACACAGAATTCAGTTAAAAAGACAGATAAGGAAATGCATAATAAAACATCAAAAATGTGGACTTTTTGCTTCAGCTGTTTGAAATAGAATGTCCCCTATTTGAAGAATAAAATACTTAAATCACAATTTACTTTAAAAACAGGACAACAACGACATGGCCTTCACTTAAATAAATAAAAACCGAACTCAAATGCTATCACACAGGTTTTATTTATCTGGCAAAAAACACTTTTAAACTTGCAAATGGTCATTTGTAGCCCCCCTTTCATGTGTTATAAGCTATCAGAGACATTTTGCTCTGCTGTGTGACATTGTGATGCGCTGCTTGTTCGCTTCGCGATCCCAGACTTCCTACTGATCCCTTTTTTTTTTTGTCAAAAGCGGAAATATGTGGTTTCAGTTTACAGGTCGTACCTCAGACACAAGTAATGCTACACAGAGAGAGAATGAGAGGGGAGATAATGAAAATAAAAAACAGGTATGTCTGTCTGTTCAAACACACCTCTCAAAGAGGAAACAGCTGCAGGTGTAAACAGAGATGAACACACACACACACACACACACACACACACACACACACACACACACACACACACACACACACACACAAAGCTGTCACACTATGTTTGGCTCTTTTATTGTTTTTTTTAGCTACAGCTTGGATACATTACCTTGTGCCAGAAGTAATTTCAAGAAGGCTGTAAATGTTTGATATTTCCTTGCTCAGTCAACCTGATTGGACAAAATCACCTTTCTTTAATTCACTGTTCTGATTTTTACACTTTTCCTCTGAACCATCTATCAAAAAAGGAAAAGCCTTGCATTTGCAGTACCATGCTTTAATTTAATATCTGTTCGCCAACATTTTTACAAGCTTTAAATATACAGAATCTGGCAGTGAGATCTTCTGGAAAGAGAAGAAAGATTAGAACTATATCTTTCTAATCTGGGAGTGAAATAGAGTGTGAAGAAATTGAGATTGAGAGAGACACTAGGCCTATTTTACATCATGAAGTCATCAGATCAGATTCTCTGCTTTGTTTTATCCCCTGTTTGTGTTTAGTCTTTGTGCCCTCCATCCTCACTTTCACCTTTCTACCTACTCTTTTTTCCCTTGTGTTCCAAGTGCCTCAGAATGACATTACTGAACCCGGTGCAATGTCAGGCAAAGTGCAGAGTAGTTGTGCCTTTAAAGTTGGACATATCAGAGAAGACTGAGTAAAGCACAGCTGGGTAAAATAATTTGTGTCCGCTAGGGGGGGCTATGATGGGCCCTATTCAAGTCATGGGTCTCAAATAGACTACACCTGAACAGAAACATTGGAGAATTTGCATTAGCATATGCTTATAGACTCCTGTGTTGTATGTATCTTATTCCTCGTTGATATTTTCTTCCAATGTTAAAATAGGTAAATGTGATCCATCCCTTATCAGATGTCTAATAATGAATAATTCCACAGCTGTGAGATCGTCTATAAATGCATATTTCTGTCTTGCCAGCCACCAAACCTCATCATAGTCTCTCCAGCCTGTTCTTTGTCTGTAGAATGAAGCCCCGGGGTCGTTCTTCGCGTCAACAAAACGTGTTGTATTTACCCAGACGTCTGACAACACCAACAGCTGCCCCCGTGTGAACCAGGAGTTTGACGGTGCAGAGCGTAGAACCAGAGCGCATAGATCTGCCTCCTGCTACACACCAGCAGCAAAGTGTGTGAGAAGCCTACAATCTGAATTTTTACTATCTGTTAAAAATAACCTTCATCAAAAATTAAGCAAGCTTTCTGCTACAATGTCATTCACGAGATTAAGTTATTTCCATACATTTTGAATTTTCAGCAGTGGTTTAACAAGTTGTAGGTAGAAATTAGTGTATTTAATAATAATAATAATAATAATAATAATAATAATAATAATAATAATAGATCCAATAATAATAATAATAATAATAATAACAACTTTAATTTATATAGCGCCTGTCATCAACCCAAGGTCGCTTAACAAAGAAACATTTAATTTGAGTTAATGTTGGAAGGCTTTGTTGAACAGATGAGTTTTCAGGGTTGATTTGAAGATGTTCAGAGAAGGGGAGGGAGTTCCAGAGGGCGGGGGGCAGCGACACTGAAGGCACGGTCCCCCAAGGTGCGGAGGCGTGAATAGGGAATGGAGAGCAGGCCGGAGTCTGAGGATCGAAGGGTGCAGGACGGGATGTATGGGTGGAGGAGATCTGTGAGGTACTGAGGGGAGAGGGCATGTCTTTATTCTTTATTTTGTCATGTTCCAGTTCACGGCTATTTACTTATAACACAACAAGTGATGATGAAATAGGCGTTGGAACAATAATAACATGATCATACATTTAATAGGATACTTTTAGATGTTTTTAATACATTTATTTGGTTGTTTATTGGTTAGAATAGAAACACATTTTCCATATCAGTCATGCACTGCCCTCCGAATTCTGCACATTGTGACTGCACATTTTTTTACATTTGTATTACGACCGATACTTTTTTCATTGTTTTATTTGTATGTTTATGTATGCACCATTAACGGTTTCTGATTCTGATTCTGATTTTCCTCATGGAGCCTATAAATCAACAGTGCTAGTCATTTTTCTAATTCTGACTGTCACCAAAGGCAACCTACATGCTTCCTTATAAATTTAGATTTGTTTAACCTATATGCAAGAGTGGCCCTGTCCCGCATGAAGTCTGCTGAGCTCCATTAAAGGTGGAGTTCTGTGGTCTCCATGTCTGTGCTGTGATGTAACGCAGAGTAAAGCGCTGTTATTGTGGGTTTTCTCATGTTAATGCCTCCAGTTTGTCAGGCATTAACACTAATCTATCCCCGGGATCTCCACTGGCACCTTGATTGCCCGTAGGCCTCCCATTGGAGAGACTTCAGTCTGAAACTGAAGATACAATTCTGAGAATTAAAACTAGGGATACAAATAAGGCAACTAGTGAGTGTCGATACAATATGTATTTTAGTTATTGTGAATGCTAAAGGTCTGCACACCTTGTTTATTTACATGAATAGGCTACAATAAATGCAGGAGACTTTACGTGTCGCAGGCGGGGTTATGTTTAATCAGATTAATCCTGTGTGTGTGTGCATGTGCATGTGTGTGAGGGAGAGAGAGAGTGGGCGACGAATATGGAGGGAGGGGTATATGCAGTCAACAGGGGGTAGGTAGAGTGAAGTCGCCCGACAGAGATGCTCACGCACGCGTAAGAGAGGGGGAGAGAGTGCTTGGCAGACAGACAGAGCAGTGAGTAGAGAAGTTTGGGTTGTTTAAAGTGCAGCCCGGCGGTGTAGTTTGCTCATTCACACCATGCAGGCTCATCTTCACCAACTAAACAACTAAAAACAAACCCTACATCTCTATTTTGGTTCCAGGTGACACGTGCGCGGACCTGTATGCTAGACAACTTTTGGATAAGTTTGCGCAAACTTTGCAAAACACAGGAGGAAGTGGAAGAGAATGAGGCGTGGAGAGCGCAGTGTTACCGGCAGTGAGAGAGGGTGACCCTGCGTAAACTCCCGATGACCACCTCTCTGTCGCTCTCTCTCAAACACACGTGAAACAGCAGCAGCGCGTGCATGTCCAGCGCCCAGGCCAGCATGACTCTGTCCGGCGGTCTGTCGGATACTTGTCAGCTCGTTTTACGCGACCGCATGGAGCCGGAGCTGTGGATGTAGAATGAGACTTATTCCAATGCTTTCTGGGGAATAGTTGGTGAAACACGTTGTGAAGCGAACACAAGCCACCGTGCACACTTTGGAGAGAGCTACGATGCGGGGCACTCTGGGCGCATTCATTCAGTCCTGTTTGATACTGCTGGTCCGGGCAGACCAGTGGAGGCTGAAGGACTCCGCCAACTGCGAGCTGAACAAGAAAGTAAGTGATTATGAAGCGAAAATAAATGAGTAATTGCACTGTTTAGGTGTTGCAAAAGTAGCTTTATTTAATTGTATTTTCTCGAACTCTCAGAAATGCAACGCTATCTTGTATTTTACAGTGTGAAGTGTCAGTTAAGGAGTCCACTTCAACTTTTTTTAAAATATTTGTCATGATTTATACATCAGGGACACAATATTTGGTGCAACAATACAAGGTTGAGTTGCACATCTTATAGTTTACTTAAAATTACTTCTGTGTTTTAAGTGCATAGGCTACTGGACTAATCAGTCTTGTCAATTTAAACTCTGATGTTTTTTTTAACTGTAACTAGTTGCCTTCTGATGGATTACTATTTATATCGTATTACTTCAAATAATCCATTAAAGTTGTACAAAAAGTTGGCAAAACGGTTGAAAAATGCCTATCACAAGTCCCAAAAGTGTCTGCAAATGAGAAGTTTTGAACTGTTCAAAAACTAAAGAAATTCAAATTATATAGATATCATTATTATTAGTAATTGATTATCTGTTTATCTATCCAGCTCTCATTTTGTGTATTGGCTTTTAGTAACAGGCAGTTTGTTACACAATCTAGATGTGTGTATTTAGGAGAATGTCAGCCATTTGAGACCTACTTTGTCCTTTTGCATTGTGTTTTACAACTGGTTCAGAACCTCCCCTTATTGATTACCTTTCAGTCTCAGTCAGTCGTGTCCTTTAAACTCACCCGGAGCATTTCAGGTCAGATCCGGCAGAAACAGGAAGGTAAAACACGCTGGCCTAACAGTCTGACAATCACTGACATGTGTATTGTTATTTTGGCACTTGGGTCCTAAGTGGCCTGTTAATAAGTCATTATCAGTCTGTTAGCAGTCAGTCTAATAAACAGCCTCTCGCAGACAAAGTGGTAGATTTGCTGCTTGGTGTGAGACCGGCCCAGTGTTTGTTCATGTAAAATAAATGACAACACTTTAAGTAAGATATGTTGTCTCTTTTCTGCCTGTTTCCTGATGTATCTTCACATGCCCATCAATTGCTTCTGACTTACTAATATTTAGGGCTGGAATGTAAAAACATTTAGCAAAAACAAATTGGTTAACCAACCACGGCAAATTAATTGGTTCCAGCTTCTTAAATCTGAGGATTTCCTGCTTTTAGTGTTTTAAACCACTGTAGATGGAACTTTTCTAGTTTAACAACTGATGGTTTATATCTATGAAACCATAATCAGAAAATAATCAACAGATTGTTTGATTGTGACAATAATTATTTGTTACTTCTTCCCTTTCCTCCTAGCAAACTGACCTAAACTCCTTCCTGTGGACGATCAAACGGGACCCTCCTTCATATTTCTACGGTACAATCCATGTTCCCTACACACGCGTTTGGGACTTCATTCCCGAAAACTCCAAGCAGGCCTTCCAGGAGAGCAACATCGTCTACTTTGAGCTGGACCTGACGGACCCTTACACAATCTCAGCCCTGACCAGCTGTCAGCTGCTGCCTCAGGGCGAGAACCTACAGGATGTCCTGCCCAGAGACATCTATCGGAGACTCAAGAGACACCTTGAGTATGTCAAACTCATGATGCCTTCATGGATGACCCCAGATCAGAGAGGGAAGGGACTCTATGCGGACTACCTCTTCAACGCCATCGCTGGGAACTGGGAGAGGAAGCGGCCCGTTTGGGTGATGCTGATGGTCAATTCGTTAACAGAGGCAGATATTAAGACACGAGGGGTGCCCGTGCTGGACTTGTACCTGGCCCAGGAGGCGGAGCGGATGAGGAAAAGGACGGGGGCAGTCGAGAAGGTGGAGGAACAGTGCCATCCACTCAATGGGCTCAACTTCTCCCAGGTGAGTTCAAAGCTCTACTAGTTGGCGCTGTTTTACAATTTGTTCCATTTCAGCAGTGTATGGAATCATCTATCTGTTTCTGTGTGATCTTACATTTGTGCTGATCTAATTGGGGGGAAATATGTTATACAATTATTTTTGAAATATATTCCTATTGCCAGGGAATTCAACATATTGGAAGAAAGATCCCTTTGCACTCTTTGACAACCAATTGACGATAGTGATTCTGGGCAGAAAGAGTTTTTGTCTTCATGCAATTTGTTTGTGGACATAAAACCACCACACAGATGCTTATTTGAAGTTCATTTGACAAATGACAAAGACTGTATATACTTATTTTTCACTCAAGTCTGTGGTGTATTCTTTTAGAGAGTTGACCTATAAATCCCCTTTGTGGCACCCCACACAATCTTTATTTTGTTGTCATAAAAATGTACCTAATATTCTTGGCAGTCTCAAAAAAAGAAATAGATTTAGAAATAGGTGTTCTGTATTTATATAGATGTTTGTGCCCTTTAATTTCTCAGCAGGTAAAAGATACTTCAAACGCAAAAGTACTGCTTTGAATGCATTATGTTGTTGTCATATAACCTTAGGCTATAATTAAAATGAGCGCAAGCCTGAAAAGGATTTTGGTGTATCCGCATCCATAATTAAGCTTTTATGTGTAGCTGCAGCTACGTTTGCAGACATATCTTATTAATCACTTCCACACGCAGATCTTGAGAGAATTTTACATTTGGGGAAAAAGCACTTTTATATTGAGTTGGTTCTCAGTATTGACTTAGTATGGTAAGCTGAATCGGTAGAGGTGGAGAAACAGCTGGATAGCCACAACCATTCCTCAGTACATCTTATGTGTGTGACGCAGCTGGTGGATTTACCTTTCACACATTTTAGGTCTGTTTCAATAAACGAAATGTCAAATCTTCTCCGCTGAAGAGGCTTCACATCTCATTAAATACACCAGTACTAAGTTGTGTAATACAAATGACAAAGACCAGTTGTATACATTCAGATTCATTTTTGTTTGAATGTTTACAGCAGATGCCTTTTCCCATAGCTTTGTTGAGTGGATGAAGGTGTGGTGTTATAATCAGCTGTAAAAACATTCAGCCGTGCTCCGCCGCGTTCTTTGTTATTAAAGAAAAATGGATCCTAATGACTAAAGTCTGAAATCGACAGAAAAAAAGGAACCTTGTTCCCCACAGCAGCGCACTTAAGTCCCCTTGTCTGCCTGTCTGTCTGTGCCCCTCGGTGACCCTTTGAGTATTACAAACATCTCTCAAAGGCAGCAGTCACTATGAAATCATGTTGCATATTATTGAGGAATTTTCTGCTAATGCTGGTCAGGAGCTAAGGGGATTACACTTGACCATTTAGCCTAACACCCAGATGCTTTAGGGTGTTGTTATTCTAAAGCAGGGCTGGTGGGCCTTTCAGACTATAAGTCTCTGCTCAAACCACCCAGCAGCACTGTTATAAGCATTCTCTTGAGTCTAAGAGGAAGAATGAGGCAATATTTTAAGTCTTGATAAACAAATGGAGTATTTGTAAGATTTAGCATTGCAAAGAGAAAGATGTTATTCTCCGGCTGAGATGAGATGATTTAGCTAACTGCTAAAGAAGCGTTCTCATTGGCTAAACAGTGAAGTTATATATTTCAGATACTCTTACACTTGTCTAATATTTCTCAGATCAGATGCAACACTTCCTAGTGTTATTTTAAATCACTAGAAGTGTTCTTGATGAGACGTCTGTGGTCTCCAGATATACTACAGCAGTTGGTTGACCTTTTTCTGTGGCTGTGTACATAATGACTGTTCTCTCTTGGAGGCAAAGGCAGGTGATGTTGCTATACAAGTGTCTTACTTTGACATTTAAAACCAGGGTTTGCATCAAGTTCCTCTTGTTTTATTTTAAAGCTAGAATTATGCTAATGGAGTCCCAGCATAGGTTGTAATTTGTAGTCAAGAGTCAAATTCCACCCATTGATATATTCCTCTTTGACTTCACTTTGGTGGACTACACATGAAACACGCAATAATTACATCCTGGTAACTTAACATTTTTAGTTGTCGGTTTACTAAATAGGAGACTACTCTCATGCAATCGCAGTGTTTATGTTATATATTTATGGTGTGTTTTTGCAGTAAACGGTTACTACTATTTCATTGTGCAACACTTTGTTGTGAAATGACAAATAAATCAGACATGTAACTTCTCATTGACTGTGACATACAGCAAACTGTTTCAGTCCAAAGATTTGCGGCAGACATGTTTGTTTTTCTTCCACTACATCAAAATTGTCTTCACTATCAACAATTTCCATCGGAAACTTGTTGGAGGAGCTAGATCATAGTTCCTGAGGTTCCATTGTGAAACCATCAAAGCCCCAAGTTTGTAGTTTTAAGAAGGTATACATCAGCCATGTTGTACCCACAGTGCCTTTGCCCATAGGTACCGTCATAAGTGGATGTAGTAATTGGAATGTCACCCATTGGCCTTTGGACGATGATTTTGAATCCTCCAGTTTGGCATTTCCCTTTGTCCCCAACTTTTTTTTTTTTTGGCTGTGAAATCAATTGAGAAGTCAGTTTTTCATAGAATGCATTTGGACTTCTTTTTGCAACAAGTGGAGATTCCCCATTGGCTATTTGAAAGAATCAAAGTTAGATGCAGCGTCTTCACTTTTTGTCACTTTCCAGACCTGGAGTTTGCTACAGCATAACAACTAACCTAATCCTAAAGGATGTGGCAGACCATCATGAATCATTTTCATAATTGATGTATTGGTTTCTGTTGGAAGACATTCATAAACTCCTTTTTTCCATTCAAACATTGGAACTTGTTATTATGGATATCACAGAAAGAAAGTGGGTGGCCGAAATTGGGTTTGTCAACACGGCTATAAAGAGGGAAAAACCTCCCATCATCACAGCTTTCATTGAATTAGGTCCACAAAGCCTCCAGAGGGCTCAACAATGAATTATAGTGTCCCAGAAACAACCCCTACCCTGACACTGCACCAGCACAGCACATAGCTTGGCACTCCATAATTTCCACACTCGGTTTCAATCCAATCAACAGCAGCTTGATGAACGCCTGGCTTGAAGCAGCCCGCTTGATATTTCAGTAAACATTTACTTTCGCAGTTTTTCAGTGTCGTTGAAAAGGGCAATGCCATTTAAATCCCTCCGGCTTAACTAGAGTGAAAGATGTCCAGATAGTGTGATGAGTGAGATACACTCTTGGTGAAACATATCGCCGCCTCAGACGCCATTCTTGATTGAAAATACTGTTAAATGAGGCTACAACTGGAGAACCAGTTTGTTTTCACTGGCCATTTTTCATCTGGCATGAAAAAGACTTGAGAGAAAAGGGGAAGGCAAATTGAAAATATAGTAGTTTATGTATAGAAGTAGTAAACATTTCTATTTTCAGGCCTCTGTTGAAGTTTGTGTGCATGCTGATTGGATGAACGTTTGTCTGACTGGTTGCTTTTTATCAATTTGGGGAATCATGGTTGCTTTTCTGGAGTCCTGGAGACAAAAGTACTATGATGTTTAAGGTGGGATTAGTTTTTGTTTTTTTTAACATTGTGAGTCGCTGCTCTGATTAATTACTGCAAAGCCAATACTACTTGATGATCAATCAATCAATCACCTGCTGAGCTGAATCAGGCGGATCTTGAAATCACATATTATCAATGTGGCTTAGTGCTGCACGATATTGAAAAAAACTGACATTGCGATATTTTTTCCCCCTGCGATATATATTGCGTTTTTTTAACTATATTTAACCGGATGAAGGATTTTAGTCACGGACGTCTGGATCTTAACTGGTTGACTCATCATACCTTAAGTCATGATCTAACATGTCATCATAATGCATGTTGCTTATCCTCAATTAAGGGGGTTAATCTGTGAATGAAGAAGAGAAGAACCTTTTTGTATCCAAAATAGTTCCAGATGGCAGATGTTGCTGTTCTTTTTGGAAGGTGTTTTGATGGTCTGCAAACTAGCGGGGCGGGGCCTGCTGTGATCTGATCAAGAATGATTGTGATTGGTGGTTTGCTGTGCATGCAGAGCCTGCATGTCACTCACTCAAGTACCCCTGACATGAGAGCCGCGCAAGTTTTCCTTTTGTAGCAAGCAGCAAAATAATTGTAACATGACGTGTTTGAGTTAATGTACCTTCTTAATATCGCACGTCCTAAAAAAAAATAAAAAATAAAAATAAAAAAATTAATAAAATCGCACGTCCCTGCGATGTGAATATCGCCATGCACATATCGCGGTTATCGCCATGACACGATATATCATTGAGCCGCAATGTGGCTGTTTGAAAACACCCAGCTCTTGCTTTAACATTTGTACGGCTGAATTAACATGGATTCTAGCAGATAGTACACAGCCAACCAAGTGTCATTTAAGTCAACGAGAGTAGGACGGGAAAATGATAAGTGAGAAAGGAAATACAGTATGAAGGACAGGTGGACGAAATTGCTATCCAGAGGTAAAAACGAAAATGATTTGACATTAACTTGTCACATGGCATGTCCCCATACCAGTCGATCTTGAATGAGGAGCTAATTATGAACAAAACGGAATCATCTGATCAGAGCAATCCTACTGAGATATGCCAAGAAGCTCAATGCATTACCGGAAGAATAAAGATAGACTTAAAATATTTACATTTTTATTTTCCTTCCCCCTGTAAACAATCCATCTTCGCCATAGCAACATATTGCCAAGCATGTTTTGTTTGCCGTCCTGACATTCTGTTGGACTGTTGTTCAGGTTGTGCTGTGATTTCCAAAAGGTATTGTCTGTCTACCATCTGCCTGATTCCATATGAACGCAGCATTAGACTTATAGGATATAAAATAGCTCAAAGCATGAAAAATGAGGTGGTTTTTATCTCGTTTTACAAGTGATGTGTCCATTTTTGCCTACCATTATGAATTAAGCCCATTGAGCTCATTATTTTCAAACCACAATGAATTATACTTTCTATACTCCGATCCCTAATCTGGCTAAGCATGACTGCTCTTATTCTTGCACGGTGCCCCTCGTCTTTTGAAGAGCGGGCTCAGCCTTGCCCATTACACTAAGTGAGCTTGTTGAGGACAACAATGGCCGTATGAAGGCCGGCTTTCTCTGTCACTGTTGTTGGAAACCCGCAGGACATTCCACACCTCAGTGGAGCAGACCTGCTAATGAAAGTGTTGTTTCTTTCCTCCCATCACTGGAAGTAATGGTGCATGGAGAGGTGATGAATGCAGGTCTCAGTGTATGTCTATGAGAACAGGGTAGGAATGTTTGAAGCCCATTTGGTTCATTCATGACGAGGAGGGATTGGAGCAGGGAGAGCCGAGATGCAGACTGAGATCAGTAGAGGAGCCATTAAGGGAGGAAGGCGTGACTCCCTCTGCATTAAAGGTACCATGACGTTACCTCTGTTTGACAACCTTGTAACTTCAGTTGAGGTGTTTTCTTTTTGCTTCAAATGACGGGCTACAGGACTCTCGATCGGTCAGTCTTCATGAGAAAAGCTCTGATATAATCCAAACAAAACCAACTTCTATAACCTGATTTTAACCCAATTATCTGATTACTGCCAGTCTGTAATTTCGAAATTTCCATAACCAATTTTAGAACACATGCTCCTCCTTAAATGTGGCTTTAATAAGCATATCAGCCCCATATAAAACCTACATCTTATATTGCCCTTTTCCTGCATTTGGGGAAAACTTTTTTTTGTTAAAGATCATTTTGACCCCTTGGTCAATCCATATTTTCTGTTCACAATTATGGCATAGAAACGCTAATCTCTCTTGGCTAGAACATTGAATATATAACAGTAGGTTATGTTTTGGAATCAGTAGATGTGTGGGAAAATGTACCAAGAAACCACAACTCATTGGACAGGACAGACGCTGTCACTAAGTGTGAACATCCCAAAACTCCCACACAAGCTCGACCTGCTGGACAGTACAATGACTGCCCTTATTTTCCAGCACCACATGGGCAATGCTGTGGGCAAGCTGCCACTGATTTCCAGAGTTTGCTCTCGGAGGAAAATCCTTCTCATCTCCTCCTGTAATGAGATTAGATGGCAAAATGAGAATGATGATGAAAATAATTATTTGTAGTGGTAAAAATCATTTGGAAATCCATTCCTGATTCAAAACCTGATTCTTGATGATGTAAATGGAAAGTGGCACAAACGTTTTTCAAGGAAATGTGTCCACAAAATATTTCACTTTCATCATTCCAAGCTAATTGAACAAGTATAATTATGAAATAAGAAAGACGCCTGTCACTTGAACCTCAACTACAAGACAACTCTAGCACGTGCACATGGTATTTCAACCGAGTCTCATGGCATTTCGTGTTCACCAACACGATTTTTAATCTATGGATTTGTGTTCACCAACACGATTTCCCCCTTTTTTCGTGTTGCACGGCACGATTTTAAAAGCAATGTATTTCTATTGGTAGTCTCACGGCATTACGTGTTATAGGAAGACCGGAAGCTGTGTGGTTCATAAAAACATATTTTTACTCAATAGCAAGCCACAATTATTGCTTTTATTTTAAATCGTATAATTTCGGACTTTTGCTGCCGTCTTTGAGGAAAATAAATGGGGCTCAGAGCCTCAGAATACTGAAATCTGTATTTTTTAAATCTTTTTTTCCTTCTAATTTGTTATTCTTTTCAAACTAACACACTGTTATTTACTCACCAATAACACATAATTATCCTTGTTTTTATTTATTTGTTTAGTTCCATAATCTCTGGCTTTTTTGGCGTCCGTCAGGAACTGAATTTCAAAATAAAAATAACCGGAAAACAGACGTAGGCATTTCGAGCGATTACCCAAGATCCTCAGCTATGGTTTAAGCTTGCCGATTGGATGTTTTAGCCGCAAAGCATGTTGGGATTTGGTGTTTATATGATATGAAATCGGAAAAACGTTTTAAATGAATAAAATAATACTTAATTCCGAGTGTTCTTGCTTTTCTCTTTGAAAATCATCACATAACGGCATTGTAATACACGGTTCGGCTGCATTAAATATTACA
>NW_011369945.1:2483305-2488719 GCF_000735185.1 Notothenia coriiceps
GCCCTAAGGATGTTTCTATTAGCACGCAGTGCGTCATTTAGCCAGGGAGCAGGAGGGGACTGACAAGCCTGCCGAGATGTGAGAGGACAGAGAGAGTCCAGAGAGGATGAATTTTACTCAGGTGTAACTAAAGTCTGATTTAAGGGTTGTTTATATTTTCACTATCATTAATCCTGAGACTGCCAAGGCACACGNAAAAAAGCTTTGGGGGTATCTACAGATAAATATTAAGCCTGACAAAGTACTTAACGTCTAATATATTGCATTCCTGCAATGTTAACTATGTTGAAACACTTATTTTAACTGATATTATACACATTAATTATACTCTTATGTATGTAGATAGTATAAGAAATGTGCAGAATATGACAGTTTAATGGTTTGGTGGAGGTATACACACATATTGATAGATGTCTTGTAATGCGCTGTTGAGGAACCTGTGACCCAAGATTTTCATTCATTGCATACACCGTAGTTGTTTATATGATATGTCAATAACCTTTGAAAATCTTGAAAGGGATGTGCAAAATAGCCATTATACAGTCTTTAATTAACTATTAGTAGAGAATAACGAGTAATGCATATACTTTATTACCGTACTTGTTTCCATTCATGTCAATTGCAGATAAATGTTTAGTCTTCTCAAGCACCAACTATCAAATATCTCTCCTGATTGTTGGCACTTGACAATCACCTTCCCTGAATTTTACTCAGGTGTAACTAAAGTCTGATTTAAGGGTTGGTTATATTTCACATCATGTGAAATATAACCAACCCTTAAATCAGACTTTAGTTACACCTGAGTAAAATTCAGGGAAGGTGATTGTCAAGTGCCAACAATCAGGAGAGATATTTGNACACTGGCGGCGTCAGGCACACTGGCCGCACTCAGTTGCGATTTGGCTTTTTGTGTTTACGCCACTAAAGCGAAAGCCCCACATTTGAACCTTTTGGATTCAGGCCTTCCCCTTAAACTGGTTATCATCCCAAGTTAGTGTCTTATTACTTTTTTTGGCCTCTAATAGCAGGCGAAAAGCGGCGCTGGAGTGATTTGTCTGCCTCTCTGGCTCCGTCATGTCTCCGCGATCCAAGGAGATGGCCAGTATCAGCTGTTTTACGCCCTAACCCGGCTTCATGCCTAAGCGTAATCACAACTATTTTAGTTCTCAAGAGGTGATCGGGCGTGCGGAGAGAAGCCACATCTCCATCTCCTCTGTCCTGTGCGCGCGCTGTCCTGCTATGTGGCGCGCCGGGTTGCCTTGCGCCGCCGTCTCAGCCGCCTGTTCTGTGCATTATAGGAAAGGCGCTCGCTTAGGGGCAGCCTCTGTCTGCATAACGGCTGCTGCACACTGGCTGCTGTGAGGCATGTTGTCGCAGGCGTATGTCTCCTTCTGGGAGTGGACTCTCTCCCCGGAGAACATCAAATGCGCACTTCCACCAGAGGAATTTCCTCCTCCAGGCTTTGCACGCGAGGAATGTCAGTGGAAGACATTTGGCGACTGCTGCATCTTGGGTCTTCCCCCTGGTTGCGCTTCTATTCAATTGTATTTGAGGGATGTCTCCCATTCCTCTGCTGGACACACCCTGTACGCGTCAACAATGGAGGTCCAGACTTTGCCTTTCAGGTGACCATTCCTCCATGAGAGACCTCATTGCAGCAGTGATGTTAACCGCTGCTATGAGCTTCAGGGAACAGGCAGCACTCCCAAAAGGCACTTGTGTGCCAGAACTTCGCAGAGTCATCCACATAATGGCAGGTCGACTGCTGGATATGCGTCATATTAATGGGAAGGTCCACATATCAGCATTGTAGGCTCACAGCACCTTCTACCCTTGCATGGACAGCCTTGGCCTTCGTCTTTCTCCTCCTCATAGGCGCTTGACCACCATCTGCCTTTAGAACCCGTCTGGATGGCAAGAGTGTATCTAGGGATCAATCAAGCGCCAAAAGCTCCTTTGAAGCCACGGAGGCATCCACGATGAAAAAGCGGCCTGCGAGGTCTGTGTGCACCGGGTACCGGATCGAGTTGCACATAGGGCCCCATCCAGCTCTCGCTTCGCCGTTCCACTGAAGAAACAGAAGGACAAAGTGAAAGGACATAATACGATAAAAACAAAAACGGCGCAAAAAAGCAAATAAGACATTTATGTGAAATTGCCACTCAAAGGGAAGCAGACTTGTTGAGCCCAGTTCATGCTTGCCTTGCATGGGAATACATCATAGCATATTGTGTTAGGTGTTTACTTAGTTAATAATAATATAATACATACCATGGCTATGTTTCCCTGCGTTCACAGCAGCTCCATGTTTGGCACTGAAGTGCCTAATCGATTGGAGGAAGTATTCCCATGATACTTCAGTTCAGTTTGAAACATCACCAAGCACTGAACCTGCTAGAGAAATGGCATTTGTAAAATAAAAATGCAATTTCAGTCTATAAAAGCTTATAGGTCCTAATGGCTACATTGATCAATACATAATTGCGTACTTTAAATGGCCGTACATTATATAGCATTTGAGATGAAACCATAGCTATAATTGACTGTAGTGTTGGGTCGCAACGGCTATCAATGGGCGCAATCAGGATTGAAGTGATCCCAATCTAGGAACGACCTTCTTCTTCATGGCTGGCCCAAATGACCCGAAACGCAATATCGTACAAGCTCAACAGCCCCACCAAAAGCAAACTACGACTACAATCCCACAGATTGCCAAATTGTGCATTTTTGGGAGCGGTTATAAAGCGTGTCACTTACTAAGGACGCTCAAATTCAAACAGTTTCAACCAGGTCAGTAATCGAGACGAGGCAGTGGCATTGAATACCTGATTGGGTGCGGACGGGCGAACCAGTGAGTTAGATACATTCAGGAAATGAAGCAGGTTGCTGGTTAGGAACCCTTCGGGACGTCACACTGTCAGCGTGATTTGAAGCCCAGTTTGCTGCTATCGGACGCAGTCACAGTGCCTCACGTGATTTGAAGCAGCTTCGAAGCACTGGCTTCTATGGAATTTGGAAGTCCAGGGTTGAAGCCTCCGCTGTCGAAGCTTCATTTGTCAAACTGCCATCACTACCTGCTTAGATAAGATGCACGGTTTTGTTCAGCCGGATAATAATCCACATGTCTGACCCTATTTTATATATTTTCGTAATCATTATGTATCGATAGTTTATGGATCGATAGGCATTTATGACTTGATAGATTTGATGATTGCCATAAGTTCGGCTTCATGGATGGCTCACTCAGCTGATTAGCTGATGACATCGTGCCGAAATTATGTAACCGAGTCATTTTCAAGATTGAGTTACAATTGATAAACTGGAGTGGCAAAGGCGATCAGCTGGATGACCCGCAAGTGGCTTCATCCAAAAGGACGAGGAGGATGCGGACTTGTGGTTTAGTGATTTGATCATCAGAAAGGTAGGCCTTAAGTCAGATTTTCAATGTGGGGGCCGCTGCCGGACTAAATTCATTTTGTAATTGTTACTTTGGCTGCGTGGTGCCTGTCATGATTGGTGTTATATAAAATGGTGTTGTTTTGTGTGGTTAGAGGTTCGGCGGTCATTGATGCGTTTGCATCCCGGGCCGCTGCTTTTGCATATTCCGCTGAAGGTATAACGCTGCTGACGTAATATCTCTTCTTCAAGAGGGGAAGGCGGGGGAGGGGGGGCCTAGGTTATTAATCACGGCTCCGGCCACTGGGCATAAATAATACTCATTACATTGACACAGCATTATTTGTTTTGGATACAGAATAATCGGTGTGGTAATGTTATTTAGCAACCCACACAGATGCTATGATTTCACTGCCCGTACGTCTGCGCTCCCCACATAACGCTTGAACCCCTGGCCTTCAAACACACGCTGCCGTGTGGAGCGAAGCCGTAAGCTCTCCAGTTTGGGTTTTAATCCTTTTTTTTTAAAACTTGCCCATGAAAACTACTTGCAGTTCATTTTGGAACTTACCATAATTCAGCTATTACATTGCTGGATCCTTCAGTGGAAACAAGCAAACCTGTAACACAAAATAAATAAATAAATAAACAAGGTGATAGTTCTAAACAATCTTTTAACCCAGCGCATACATCACACACCCTCAAACCCTCAAAGCATGGTCACAAGACGGGCAGCGTGTGTTACAAGGAGATTTGGGGTTGTTTCCCCTCCCCGACTGTCCCCTCCAGAGCGGGCGCGGGTCCGAGTACGGGTTGCTGCAGAGCAGAGATACACCATCCGCCACATAACTAGTAGCCAGGGTACCCAGAGCTTTTAAAAACGGCTCGCAAAGTATAAACATCTTTAACGCTGGCTGGCGGTCTGGCTGCTATAGTGCTATTTAATATGCTGCCCCAGTGCTTTTTTATGAGCGGCAGCACGCAGTTGAAAATGACCTGTTTAACAGGCTTAAGACACTAGCTTGGGCGGAGTGTAGGTCGCGGGTAAACGTTGCATAGTCCCCAAAGTATTAAAGATACCCCAGTCTCATGGGCATGTGTTCGTATTCACCAAACACATTTTCCCCTTTTTTTCGTGTTGCACAAACCAATTTTAAAAGCAATGTATTTCTATTGGTAGTCTCACGGCATTACGTGTTATAGGAAGACCGGAAGCTGTGTTGTTCATAAAAACATGTTCTTACTCAATATCAAGCCGCAATTATTGCTTTTATTTTAAATCGTATGATTTTGGACTTTTGTTGCCGTCTGTGAGGAAAATAAATGGGGCTGAGAGCCTCAAGATACTGAAATCTGTATTTTTAAAATCTTTTTTCCTTCTAATTTGTTAATCTTTTCAAAATAACACACTGTTATTTACTCAAAAATTATCCTTGTTTTTATTTATTGGTTTATTTCCATAATCTCTGGCTTTTTTGAGTCAGGAACTGAATTTCAAAATAAAAATAACCGGAAACAGACGTAGGCCTCTAGGAGTTTAGGATGGCCGAAGACACTACACTACCCATAATCCCCAGCTATCGTTTAGGACTACAGTCCCCGTGATTAATCTTCAAGCTCAAGGATGTTGGAGTGGCAGTGCGCCAAGGTTAAGCCGAGCGTCAAACAGCTGTTTGAAATGGAACGAAACCACGCCAGACTATCCAAAACTGGAATCGAACGCCCCCCCAGAACTACACATGTTGGCTATTGTGTTTCACAAAATGTTCTATGGGACGTCTCTACTGACCGTTTTCGTTTTTCCCACAATTAGAAGTTGCCATGACATTGGTGTTATCAAATGTAAAACATATAATTAATAAATGGGTGAAAATCGCTTGTGTCCATAATGCGCAGCATTACCCACATGACAGCTCATTGTTACTTTGTAATTCTACTCTACTACAATTCAGAGGTTAACCTGGTATTTTTTCTTATTTAAAAGAAGACCTTAATCTAAAGTATTATTTAATGTTTAA
>NW_011369945.1:2488764-2509269 GCF_000735185.1 Notothenia coriiceps
CCTCCTGATGTTGTAAAAGCGTGTATCGGGTGCAGCAGCGGGTTGTCAGCAGCCAATGTTCTCGCAGTGAACCGGCACAGCTTTGTTAGTCTACGGATCACCACTCCCAGGCAGTTCCTTGCATGCCTGGAGTCCGGGGGGGAAACAACAGAGGTTGGCGATGTTGATTGGTCACGGTCACCGAGTGGGACCATCTTTTTCCCGGAAGGAAAAGCAGTTTCAGTCTTGTCAAGGTTGAGCTTGAGGTGATGAGCAAGACATCCACCGGCTCGTGCCTCCAGCCGTCTGCTACGGTCAGGCAGAGACTGCGTTCGACGACGGACCCCTGGTCTCTGAGCGGGACGGAAGGACAGAATTAGTTGGCGTGTCGTCACGCCTAGCATTGGCTTACTAGAAAAACCATGCGGAGCTAAGTGACAGACCCCGGCGGAGTTTGTGGTACAAGGATCAAGAGGATTGGGGACCAAGACAGAGCCCCTGAGGGACCCTGCTAGTTAAATTGACAAGGGTCGGACCTCCAGACCCCTCTTCCAAGTAAACCCTTTCTAGGTGGCGGCTCTTTGAGGTATGAGGGTGGAGGAGGTGAAAGTGCAGTGTCACCCCCTGAACACTCCAGTTCTTGGAGAGTGCGGAGGAGGATCTGACCTCGGTCTCACCGTGCTTCGAGCTCACCCAGCAGTCCAGAAGGATGATGAACAGGAGGAGAGGGAGGCCTGACTCTCCCCCGTGGTGCAGTTCTGCGGCAGACACGCCCACGCCTTTCTCTCGTTGCCCAGTAGACCTGCCTTGAAAGCCAAGACTGGTGCGGATCCAGCAACGGTTGTTCTGATGGACGATAACAGGAGAGACTTAAGACCAGGCGCGGTTCAAGTGTGTTTAGACAGACGGGAGGAGAGTAGATAGGCCTGTAGATTTATAACATCAGACGGGTTGAAGAGTGGGATTTCTTTAGGCGGAGGGTTTTACTCTTGCCTTCCCTTGAACTGTTTTGGAAAGTGACCAGAAGTTAGAGAAGTGTTGGATGAAATGGGTCGAGAAACCGGCTAGAATATCAGGCAACTGATAGTCCTGAACGGAGGTTTGAGGGGACACATAGGGTCCAGAGGACAGGTGGTAGCACGGGCAGCAGGTAATGAGTAAGAACCTCACTGCGGAGAGAGAGGGGAGAAGGAGGTCTGTGTGGTGGTGTGAAAGGTGGGTGCTGGTGACTCTCAGCGGTGAGTTAAAGGTGAGTCAGAAAAACGAAGAGCGAATATCATTATCAACCTTTTTTTCGAATAATGCTTAACAAAGTTGCTTGAGCAGAAGGGGAGGAGGGGGGAGGGGGCTTCGGGGGTCCAAGAGGGTGGAGAAGATGGAAAATAGTTTTTTTTGGGATTGGAATAGCAATGATTGGATCCTTATCTTGAAAGGAAAGTGCTTTTTGCCTGAGAGATGGAAGCAGAGAAAGAGGCAGAGGACGAGCCTGGCATAGCGTTAGGAGGTCGTCAATGGTGTTCTGGATTTCCACCATTTCCGCGTCTGCTGCCCTAAAGGATGGTTCTACTACATTAGCACGCAGTGCGTCATTTAGCCAGGGAGCAGGAGGGGACTGACGAGCCTGCCGAGATGTGAGAGGACAGAGAGAGTCCAGAGAGGATGAATTTTACTCAGGTGTAACTAAAGTCTGATTTAAGGGTTGTTTATATTTCACATCATTAATCAGAATCTGCAAAGTAACTCAAATAAGTGTTGTGGAGTAAAAATACCAGGCTAACTTCTGTATTGTAGTAGAGTAGAATTACAAAGTTACAATGAGCTGTCATGTGGGTATATATTAATGGTGTGCATTATGGACACAAGCGATTTTCACCCATTTATTAATTATATGTTTTACATTTGATAACACCAATGTCATGGCAACTTCTAATTGTGGGAAAAACGAAAACGTTCAGTAGAGACGTCCCATAGAACATTTTCTGAAACACAATAGCCAGCATCAGCGCCATTGAGAGAAGAGTTGCGACAACGGAGGTCCAAAATGCTTGATCGTCACGTGGTTCAGGGAGACTTAATAGTTCCCCGGAAGTTGGTGGCTGGCGATTTGAATCACGATTTGAATGCATTAATACCAGGATAGAAATGCAATTTTTGGTAATTAGTGGTCAATAATGGTTTTGATTTGCAATATTTATACAACATATCAATATGTGTATGTAGTTACATCAATGTTTTTTTTTTTAAAGTAACATTTGCTAATATTTGAGGATTAAGATAAAATAAGAAGTACTTTGATACCAATTGGGGAAATGTTTACGCTGCAGCAGCAAAAGACAAGGCATTGTACATTAGACAGTTAAAAGACTATAATTAAACAATCGAAAATGTAAACATCTTAAATAGAAATAAAATAGCATTACAAAAAGTAGAAAATATACATAGTGTGAACAGCTATCTTACCTGTTAACATATTCATGTTATGCTAACGTTGCCTTGGTTAAAGAGCCTGTTGTTTATTGCTTTGAATTCTTTAAAACAAATATCATCTTCTTAAACCTGTATGGTAGTCAGGAGCATCACATCCTAATGTTTATTGATATATTTAGAGGGATGGGAAGGAATCCTTCAAAATTCAGATTAGATACATTTTTACCATTTCTTTAATTCATGGTGGTTTCAGTAATCCCCTGGTAATTGAGGACACATGTAATCTAAAGTACTAATGTAATCTTTATGACTTTCAGAAAGGACAGGAGACCCACAGGTGCCTATCAATGATTGTCAACTGAGTCAAAGCTAGAAGCAGCAGCAGCAGCATGATGTTGATGTTAAATGTGTTGTTCTAGGAACATCCATTGTAAATAAATGGAATTCAATAAACATTAAATAACATATCATGCAGTTTGTAATGTGCCTTTTCCTCTGTGTTGTCCTGGCATCACTCGTCTCCCCCCAGTGGTTTGCTGTGCTGCCTGGGATGCCCCAAGCGCTCAGAGAAAGGACGTACACCATGTAAACGTTTCCACACCGACCAGAGAGGCGAGGAACGAATGGACTGGCTCTTAAGTCAGCTCAGGCAGCAATTTGTTTATCAGCTATCACAAACAGACATTATACAAGCATGCAACAACATTATGGCTGCACGCGCCGGCCGTAGGAAACAATACAAACACAACAGAAACACACAATATAAAGAACATATACATCATGCATATTTAAAATCAACAATAAGGAACAGGAGAGGCTTGCAGAAACATCTGGGAGTTGATAACTCAGGTGCAGGTCTTTCAATTGCAGGTCTTCAGCCTCCGTTGAACCCCTGGGGTTCTTGTGCTCGAGAGGAGGCGAGACCACGGAGAAACGTGTTACTAATACATCTAGCAACCTAGCACTAGGACGGAAATTGCTGAACCTNGTTAACCTCTGTATTGTAGTGGAGTAGAATTACAAAGTAACAATGAGCTGTCATGTGGGTATATATTAATGCTGCGCATTATGGACACAAGCGATTTTCACCCATTTATTAATTATATGTTTTACATTTGATAACACCAATGTCATGGCAACTTCTAATTGTGGGAAAAACGAAAACGTTCAGTAGAGACGTCCCATAGAACATTTTGCGAAACACAATAGCCAACATGTGTAGTTCTGGGGGGGCGTTCGATTCCAGTTTTGGATAGTCTGGCGTGGTTTCGTTCCATTTCAAAGAGCTGTTTGACGCTAGGCTAACCTTGGCGCACTGCCACTCCAACATCCAATCCCAGAGCTTGAAGATTAATCACGGGGACTGTAGTCCTAAACAATAGCTGGGGATTATGGGTAGTGTAGTGTCTTCGGCCATCCTAAACTCCTAGAGGCCTACGTCTGTTTCCGGTTATTTTTATTTTGAAATTCAGTTCCTGACGGACGTAAAAAAATCACGAGATTATGGAAATAAACCAATAAATAAAAACAAGGATAATTGTGTGTTATTGTTGATTATAAAACGGACAAGTCAAATCAAGCAATCTGATTGGTTCTTAGCCGTGATACTGAGCGTATACCACGGGTAGAATTGTAAATTACTTTTCACAACAAGTCAGTATCCCTCCGCGTCTGAGAAAAACAGTATACCGTTGGGCTGAAAAGCCATTGCTTTGCTGGTTGTCGACACTCCGCTTCGCGTCGGGCCGAACCACGCCCCTTAGCTGTGATATAATGAGCATATACCACGGCCTGTCGTGAGCTATTGCTTAAGTAAATAACAGTGTGTTATTTTGAAAAGAATAATAAATTAGAAGGAAAAAAAGGTTTACAAAAATACAGATTTCAGTATCCTGAGGCTCTCAGCCCCATTTATTTTCCTCACAGACGGCAACAAAAGTCAGAAATTATACGATTTAAAATAAAAGCAATAATTGTGGCTTGATATTGAGTAAGAACATGTTTTTATGAACCACACAGCTTCGGTCTTCCTATAACACGTAATGCCGTGAGACTACCAATAGAAATACATTGCTTTTAAAATCGTGCTGTGCAACACGAAAAAAAGGGGAAAATCGTGTTGGTGAACACAAATCAATAGATTAAAAATCGTGTTGGTGAACACGAAATGCCATGACTGGGTTGGGTATTTAGTCTATACAAATTATAACTTTATTATATACATTTTTAAAAATGAGAAGAAGGCACTTGTAGCTGGTAATTCTAAAAGGTATAACTCAACATTTTGGGAAGTTTTGTCATGTCTATAGGCCTACTGCAAATGTAAAGCTATAGCAAGCAGCTGCTAAGCTAAGCGCAAAGACCAGAAACAGATAGGAAGAGCTAGCTTGGCCTTTACCTTACATTAAGACTGGTAGGAATGTACTGTTCTTTTTGTTGGCAAGGAAGGTAATTTACTGTATGTTTGTGTATGAGTGGGGGGAGAGAACACATGCTGGCGTGATGAAAGTATTACGCAGCAATATCATGGCAACAAAATCTGATTCAATCTAATTTGTCCAACTGGAAAGAACCATATGTTTCAATGATCACCGGAGCAGAATGGCCTGCAGTGATGAAATGTATACATGTGCTCACATAAGTAGACGCAGCCCAAAACATTTCAAGAACAGCAATACATCTCAACCTGTACTTAAACGAATTAAGCTCATTAGTGCATTTCAAGTCGGACTTTAATGCCCTGCCAGATGATTGTCTCACTAAAAGAATATTCATTTGTCATTTGGACCAATTCTGAACCATGTGGACATTTTTAAATAGCAAATGAAACAATAATTCCAAATTATTTCATCATATGATACGTTAATAGTAAACAGGCAATGCAATTTCTCAAAAGCAGAAAAATCTGATGTTTCAATAGTAAGATAGATTAAAGTGTAAATAAGTTATGACACAATTAATCAGTCTTCCTTAAGGAAAAATACACCTGCTAAAAAACCTACTTTTTGCAGTAAAGCTGCAAATTAAACTCATATTGCAGAAAAGTATTTCTTTCACAAGTTGTTTATGTTTTCTTTGTCCTCAAATAGTTTGCAATTTCTACTTCACTCAGCTTTGATCAAAGGGAGTAATTTCTCTGTGTTTAGTTGCAACGTGGTGTTTGTCCGCCGTTTATTTGTTCGTATGATTGCTTGCATCCGTTTATTATTGTTTTGTCTGTGTGTGTATGAATGTTTGTGTGCACATGTGCCTCTCTGCAAGAGTTCAGGTTTGTGTATGAATGAACATTTGTATCCATGTGTGTATACACTTCTATGGTTGAATTTCCAACATGTCCTCACAGCTTCCAGGCGTCGCTGGTTTCATGTGCCACTGAGGTGCTTGATTTCTTCCCCACTGTTGACCAAACAGACCCATATTAGATGTCTGGCATCTCCTCAGACATTATCTGTCCATCTGTCTGGATACACGACACCGGAGAAAAGGATGCTCCGCTTCTCTCACCTCAAAAACCCCTTTTTTTCCAAAAGTCTTATTGATGGGAATTTAAGCTTAAAGTCTATCAACAAATAATCCCAAAGAAAAGCAAATGAACAAATAGCTTGGAGTTTATCTGTGTGATTTGTTTAAGATGTTTAAAGAAATGAATTGTGTTGATTATAAGAATGTTTCAACCAGCCTTACTTTGTTTTCTATGAGATGGTTTGATCGATTCCACTTTTCCAATGATAATAAGATAGTCCCCCGTCGCTGCTGCTGCCATATCAAGGTAGAATCATTTCACAAATGAGATTTTCCATGTCTTTGCAAGTCAACCCATTTGCATCGTCTTGTTTTTCGAGTACATTTGATTGAGTGGAGATCGGATGCAGCTGGATGGTGCCAACTCCATGCCAAGAAAAAGAGCTTAGATCCTTGAAAGAATATACAGTAATACACTCCAGTGGAGGAGAGGCGGACTTCTGGAGACTGCTGCGGGCTTTCCTGGTTGTGTAATGCAAGCTTCTGCAGCTTAAATAGGGATTTAATAGCTTGTCTCTCTAACTTAACAACGGGTCATGAAAACTTGTGTAGTCTCCGACGACCCTCATAGCACCATCGCTGCTCTCCCGCCACGCTTAGTTCGTTACTTGAAAGGCCTTCTGAAATGACCTCAAAACCTGATTTTTTGGCCTTTACAGCCAACTGGCAGTACATAATACACCTTGATTGTAATGTGTTAGTAGGCCAATTGGATCCAAGGTAACAGTCAAGTTGAACATAGCTCCTTACAATTAATTTATCAACAATTAATGTCTAATTTAATGTATAATAACTCAAACAAAATAAGAAAAACAGAACTCTTTGTGTTAGTTCAGATGAAATTACGGATATCTCTGCCCCTGCTTTCTTCTTGCAGACAGTTTTCCATTTGCTGTTCCAACATCTGATTGTACAACCTCGCAGACGGCAAGCAGACCACAGAGAAACACTGAAACACATTTCTGATTATGCTATCTCGCAGTGTGCCTCCACCTTAATTTAAGTAAGAAAAGCTCTTAACACTCACTAACAGCAGCCTTTCCGTATTTAAAGCTAATGTAAGTTATACGTAAGAGCAATTAGAGTCTTTACGATGCTAATTTGTATTTGTTTGGTGCCCATCATTCCTTCTATTGTTGTGTAAGTTAAGATTGTTGCAGGCCTGAATGTGGCCAACGGCCCCGGGTCTTTTTTATTACAAAGCTATGACTAATCTGCACTGAATTAGCATGTGACTGATAAACATTCAAGACATTCTCTTTTTGGGGAGTAACTATTTTAATTCCTTTTCATAACAAAAAAATACAACTTCAATTATATTGAAATACTTTAAGCTACAGCATGAAAATATGGTAGAAAAACAAGAGTAAACCAACTGGATCTGTTTCAGATGTCTCCTGTTGCATCAAAACAAGGCTTTTGTTTTTCATTTACTAATAGCCGTCAGGAAGTGCTTTCACACGTGCAGCTTTTACTTTTCAAAGTTATTTTCTCTTGATTTTGAGGAGACATTAGTCAATGTTGGGAGACTTTATCAGCTGCAGTGATTTGGCCAACAATTTGTAGCATTACCATAACATTTCCATATTGCCACACAGTGTGAAAGGCACATCTTTGACTTAACATGTATATATTCCTGTAACTGTAGACTCCTGAAATGATCCTCTTAATTCTTATTTTCAGATAGGGGTGTCGTTTTCAAATGAGCATTAACCTCAGTTTGACATTAAATCTCATAAATTGCTTCTGGGATACTTACGCTTTCCCTGTACTGGGCACATCTGTGGCTTCTCTGCATTAAATCAAGACTGTAGAAATGAGCCAAACCTGGCTGGACTTCGGCCGAGCGTTACGAGGCCAAAGCTGTCCGCGAGGTCCAACACAGAGGATTAATAGTTTGTGCTTCCTCGCAGAGCGTCACCTGGAACTTGTGGAAAGATTTTGTGCAGCTTTAAGCTTGTATTTTGAGATTACATTAATTTGTTATTTATAAGTGTTAAACATGAATCATTTTTTATTTTCTCTGAGGTACCCTTGTGCGTAGAATGTTAAAACCTGAGACTCTTTAGCTGGTTAGTTAATGTAAATAATAGACTTTACTTTAGAAAAGTGTTTTTTAAACTAAATGTAAAACCAAGTTGTATAATTAAGCATTAAGGTATTGTACAATTAAGTGACATGTTTATTAGGCTTATCTTACGTGACTTTACAGATGCTTTAGAGACAACATTTTTAAGCCTGCAAAAAGTTGGACTACAGCCAAAGGGACCACATCGTTTCTGAGCTAACCTGGCCATAAATCCACTTGTGTCTTTCTGGCTCCAGTCCACATTGCTGGTGGCTTTAGTGGAATTCCACAGGTGAGCACAACACAGGAGGGATTTGTGAGACTTTTCTGTTCTCCAGAGATGTTTGGACCAGACTTATTCGCAGACTAGCAAATATCTGGATGCTGTCACGTATCTTCACACGTACCAGGAGTTAAATGAAGAAGGAGTTTCTTTCACCTAGGGGAGCTTTTTTAACATACTCTGCAAAGTTGCTTTCTGACATTCATGCGATCGCTCGCCTGCGACTTGTCAAGTAGGTTTACACAGCATTTATAGTCAGAAATTACTATAAGATATTTGACTGGATAGCAGTTTCTACAAATTGGCTAAAACGCAATGTGCTGCAGTGATAGATGTGAATGCATTTTTATAAGACCTGTCCACACCAGGACTTACAGATACAGTCCAGATACATTTTCTTGGAATTGCCAGAAGATCAGGTGATCCAAATGAACTGCCATTGACAAATACATACTAAGCCATCTTAACAGTGCTGGCGTTGGAAGAAAAGAGAAGTGGAGTATCCTAAAAAACAAGAGGCTATTATCCTCTGTAAAGTAAAAACTGTTAACATGCTTGTTAGCTTTGAGAGCTATATTATCTTCCCCTCATTCTTTCTTGGTTACTTTTGATTTAAATGGTGAGAAGTTGTGAGAAATATGCCCAGTGTAGAGAAAATAGAAATAACCTCTGGGAGTAATTTTGACTGACTAATCTTTGAACGGAACTCTCTTAAGCTGTGAAAAACTGGGGAGAACGGTGTTGCCAACAGCCTGTAGTTGAAGCTTCTAGATAAGATCTTTTCATTGAAACATGACATTTCATCTTGATTAATAGTTGTTGCCTCTGACAGATATTGCTCTGAACAAAACTGCAAATGTGATGGTCTGCTGCACTGACTTGTTTTGCATCCGTAAAGGAGAGACAGAGAGAGACGTTGTATAAACCTCCGGTGTGTGGTTTGATGTTTTATCTCTGAAGTTTCTTATAAATCAAAAGGACGATTAAGTTTCTGACTTCTAATCAAGACATTTCTATCACACATTTAAAGAAATCAAAACGTTTTCTTTCTCCCGACCACTCTATTGTATATAGGCATACAATTCACTCTTTTGCTTTTAATTAAATAACACATTATTAAAACAAATGTAAACAGCGGTCACGACGCACCATTGATTACATTAAAAGCAATGTATGAACCTGATACACGCACGCACGCACGCACGCACGCATGCACGCACGCACGCACGCACACACACACACACACACACACACACACACACACACACACACACACACACACACACACACAGATATAACATCAAGAGCACAGAGGTGTATGTAAGCTATTATATGCACACATGCTTTCAAGCAGTCGTGCAATAGTCCACACACATCAGACCAACACATACATAAACATGTGTATCAGGTTCCTCCCACCACCCAGAGTCAGATCCCCGCTGTGGATGAAGGTTTTTCAGGCTTCTCTCGGCCCAAAGACTGTTTTTGTTTTGGGGGTTTGTCTGAACTGAGGTAGCTGAGATCATAAACCCTCTGAGAGCTCAACACTAACGCCACTGTTCGGCCTCCAAGCTCATTTCACCACTCTGTTTCACTCTCTCTGAGTGTCTGTCTCCTTCTATGTTTTGGTCCCTTTACAAAGGTTTTTACAACCTTGGTGTTATTTTCATAGCTTTAGACACCATTCTGGATGTGAAAACTTGTTCTGGCAGCTCGGCTCTAGAGACATCAATGTTGATCTGTCGGTCGGTTTCTTCTACAATTTGACAAAAACTTAACTTTTACGTAGATTGCCATGAAATTCGGTACGGACATTTACGGTCGCCAGAGGACTTCTTCTAGGACCACCATGAGGGGGACAGTTTGTGAAAGGTCCAGACAGCTGTGGGTTATATTTCAATGAAATTTGGTACAGACATTCATGGTCCCAAGAGGATGATAACCAATGACATAGGTCAGGGGTGCCCAAACGTTTTGTGTTGGAGGGCCCAGTTAATGGTGTGCCTTGGGAAAAAAAGCAGACCCTTGTCCCTTTTTCCTCTTCAAGGAGCTGCTTGGGCTTTAGCTTGTTGACCTCATAAGAACTTGGTTGCTTTTCCACCAACTGGAACCTGATAGGTAACACGTCACACATTTACGTGGAGGCTTTTCTCAGCAATGCCAATACATTTAGTTTACTACAATAGTGGAATATATCACAGCTGTGTTCAAATTGCATTTATACTTGCTTCTGTTGACCATGTTTTTGTGGTATTTCCTGCATCCATATTCACTTTTACAGACTAAACAATGTCAGTGTTAATTAGCATTGTCACTATAGAGACTCTTCTTTGCAGCTGAATCCCCCAAAATGGGATCTAAAATCAAAAAGCCAACCATGCTCTGACTCTGTATCTCTCAGTGTTTATTTCTCCTCACACAGCACTTCCTCCCCTGATCTAACATTAGTGGAAACTCTTTTTTTTGTGAGCTTATCTTGTATTTATGTAGCTTTGCAGTTGTTATTTTGGTCGTAACCTCACATGACAGAAGCATGTGAGGTTACGACCTCACATGTGTGTTCCTTCCTCTGTGAATGCAAATGGACACTTTTTTCTGAAAAGTGAACTCCCAACACATTTAGGATGTTTGGATGCCTTTCATATTTTGTTGGCTTGTTTATAGGTCTGTGGTTGTGAAGCTGCGGGTCATGGGAGACGTCTGAAACCATCTTGCTCTTCCCTCTGTGTTTCTCTCTCTCTTTTTTCATCTTTCCACCTACAGACTCTATATTATTTGTCTTTCTTGTCTCTTCCCTGCAGGCGTTTTCTCTTCCTGTTCCCACTGTCTGTCTCCAAACATTTCCCCCTTCTGTTTATCCTTTTGTCTCCTTTATTGATCAGTCTTTCACCACAGTAAACAGATGCATTTCTCAGATGGTTTGGATGCTAGGTTATATTTTCCATGAGATAGACTTTAGGTTGTATTTGTGAGGTTCAAGATTGTACTTTTGGGTTTTGAGTCAGTGTTTTTGTTTAGAACGAGGGGATTGATGCAAGTTGACTGAAAGTATTTACATGCATATTAATGTGAACGTGCTGGTGTGTGCTGGTGTGTGTGCTGGTGTGTGTGCTGGTGTGTGTGTGTTGCTCATTGGGTTCGGTTTCCCTGCGGTGCTTTGCTTCTGAGTCCGGGCCAGTGGTTTAAGGGAATTGCAGAAACTCCTAAATAGAGCTGTGTGGGTTTTTGATTCCTACTGTCTCTTTCTATCTGACTTCTGAAAGTAAAACTTGGAGACTGCTGTCTGCTGTTTTTGTTGTCCAGTTGCTTAGAACATGTTGTCTTAACAACATCTTACCCATAATCCAGTGCAGTAGGAGATCTGAGCTGTGGTCGAATATTCAGAATATTAGGTCCGATGTCTTTTCCAAACCACTTATGTCTTAACGTTGATGGAAATCTTCATGAGGTCAACTAAAGGTATAAAGGAGTATTATTATTTTATATTTAGCAACTTTATTTAAAACACATGTAAAAATAATTAGGCTACAGTAATAAACTCGACCCACTACAATTAAAGTAAGGATTTCCCAAAATAGAATCCGACATCCAAAGAGTTATTGGCTGTTGCAGCTTGCATTAAGTGAATACAATGGTTTATTCGAAGGTTTTAATTTATTGAAAAAGTAGGATGATTTAAGCAATCTATAAAAAAAACGTTTCACTTTCTTTAGTGTTTCTGAAAAACTTTAAAAAAAAACACAATTCAAGATACTTTACTTAAAAAATACTAATCTTTTACCTTGTTTTACTTAAGTATTGTAAGTAACTCATGACAACTAAGATAGATTTTCTAACAATGGTTTGAATTTTATTTCGAAGTAAACAACCATGAGATACAATAAAAAATGCATTGTGTCTAAGGTAGGACTACCACTGCTGCTTGTTGCTTATTGATACATTATCACAACAGAAATATGGACAATTATATAGGGGTCTGCGTAAGTCACACACTTCAGAACAAACAAAGAATGAATGAACAATTTCTCTGCATTGATGTTGAGCGATGTTATTTATTTAACTGTAGTAATGGAGCGGTCAGTGTCAGAAGTCCATTAGTGACCTTGAGAGCCCTGAAGAGGTCAAACTGTCTGACCTCAGCAGAGTGTGTCTTTGTGCTTTTTCCTGAGACATAAAGCATGGCAAAAGTATTCCCAAAAGTAATGAAGACTGCATTGCCTGAGATTGTCAGCTGAAGGACTGATACAGAGCCTCAAACTCTATATTTTGTGTGTGTGATACAATTAAACACATACAGTAAGATCATTTCGATAATATTGCTACATGATACATGGTACATAACTATAACAAACATTAAAGACCAGTTTTTAGGCGACAATGAATCTGTGTGCTTTAAACGTGGCTACTTTTTCCTGCGTGTATTCAGATAATCTTGATCTTACTCCACATCTTTCCCTGTTTGCGTGATAACACACACAATAACACACACACACAATGTGAGGATGGTCAGTGTGTATCCCCTCTAAGTGCTCGCAGCTGTTTTGGCTTGATTCTCGGCATGGAGCAGTGTTGTTCTTGACTCGTTCCGTCCTGAAGATTAACAGCGCTCCTTTAGTGGACAGACAAGTCATAGAGATTGATGGCTGTTTTCCTTGCGGCTCGCTGTGTTTTCAAGACCCTCGTGCTGCCTCAGAGTGGACTGATGGGCTGAGTGGCTGGCCGGCTGCTCTGTGGGGTTCTGTAAAAGTGTGTGTGTGTGTGTGTGTGTGTGTGTGTGTGTGTGTGTGTGTGTGTGTGTGTGTGTGTGTGTGTGTGAGTGAGTGAGTGTATGAGAAATAAATAAAAGAAGAATGGCACACAGAAAGACAGTGGTGTGAACAGTGGTGTCTGCGGTGCAAACTCTCACAAACTTTTCTTCTGTTGGTCTCGGATTGTGTGATGACAGTGTTTTGTGTCTTTGTGTTTCTGATCATTACAAAGGATTATTTACATATGGGATGAATTAGTCTGTTGAGTTCTTCCTCCATTGATCTTTGTCCCTTACATGTCAGAAAATAGTGATTATAATGTCCATCACAGTTTCTTAAAGTCAGAGGTAATGTCTTTAAATGTCTTGTTTTGTCAGTTTAAAATGAAGAAAATCAGGATAACAATTCATTTGAACTGCATTTTGTTTGGAATTTTCGCTTGAAAAGTTTTCAAAACAGCAATTTATTTGCAATTTTCTTCTATAATTCGACCAAGAGTTGACTAATACTTTCAGTTCTATTGTTTGCATACTTAAATAATAATAAGAGAATTGCATGAAAACTTGTCAGAAATATTTATATAATAATTATAATTTGATTACCAATTTGACAGTAACCTTTCTTTAATTCATGGGCCAATCTATCGAATGTCTGAAAACTGTTCAATGAGCCCGGCTGACATCTGGAATCTGCTTGTCTTTTGATTGATTGATTTATATTTTAGTATAAATTTATTGATACAACACTTTTGTTTTAATGAATTGATTGAAATTGTTGCCAATGAATTGACTGTCATTTGATTGATTGGTTAATCACAGACTAAAGGGGACCCCTTGATGTCCTTTAATTGTCTTTCATTAGTCAATGTTTTATCATGATAGATGTGAACACATGCAGTGTTGGCGTGTGTGTGTCTGTCGGTCTGATGGTTGGGACTCATGTACAGCTTGTTCACGGCGTAGTGAAGCAGGAGAGAGCGGGGCCGGTGAGTAGTTGACATTTTAATCACCACAATCCCCAACACACACACACACACACACACACACACACACACACACACACACACACACACACACACACACACAGAGATCTCCAGCCATTTGGTTTGAAGCTGATTCACTGTGACAGCCTAAATATTTGGCTGCGTCCGGGCACCAAGGTAAATGCACCCCACAAAAATGTTTTTACAGGGAGAAAGAGAAGGGGTGGGTGGGAGAGAGGTTTTGGAAACAGATAGAGAGAGAGAAACAGAGAGTACACACAAAAAAGAGAAGAATAACTGTATCCATAGCTACAATGAAACATTGTGTGTGCATTGACATGGGATCAAATTTTCAATCAATTAATCTAATTGTTTATTGTCCTGTGAAAACATGAAACCATAGATTTCCCAAGACTTAATGGTTGGAACATAATGAATACATAAAATGATACAAAAAATCACTATCTGACAATTTTACGGCCTGGGGTTTAAAATGGTCCCATTCTACAGTTCTTCTGTTAAATAATTTTTTTGTAGAAGAAATCCTCTTTGGATGTCCGACTGATGGTGAGCCAAAGAAAGCAACATGAAGACGTCATTGTCGGCTTTGGGATAAGCTTACGCTGTTTCATGAAATTTAATAGTAAGTAATCAATGAAAAGTGTAAGCTATGGTAGAGGTGAGAATACATCTTCCATCTAAGAATAAACTCTGCTCCTGTCCATTGAATCCCCCCCCCTTTTTGTGCACATTTTTAGAGAAAAGAAACTCTGAGAAAAACCTGTTCATGTCACATTCATTGATTGAACTGTTTAAGATCAAAAGGAATAGGATATATCAATTATATCAGACGATGGATTTTCCTTCCAAAAGGGGGGAGGCCTGGAGATTTTTCTCTGAGGGGCTTGGTGATGAAATCATTGTCTAATTTTTGGTGTTTTTCCGCTCTATCATCTCATCTGTGTAGGAAATCTCGGACCCATGATAATTAATAATGTTATCTTCAAAGGTCTCCTTTAAGCTCCAGAGGCTGCCGTAATCCATGATGATGAATCATTTAAACACACACACACACACACACACACACACACACACACACACACACACACACACACACACACACACACACACACACACACACACACACACACACACACACACACATGGAGACTCATACATGTACATACAAGTGCACAGAGAAAATCCCTAATCTTGTACAGGTGTATACACACTTACATGCAAGAAAACACACACACAGTGAGGAGGTCACGAGGGACCCGAGGAATGCAGGGGTCAAATCTTTAAAGACCTGGCTGATAGAGGGGATGTATAGGATCAAAGGACAGAGAAAGGGAGGGAGAGATGGATGGAAGGAGGCAACGGAGGAGAGGGAGGGAGTGTACAGGATCAAAGGGGAGAGGAAGGTAGTGAAATAATGGGAGGATAAATGGAGAAGTGTGAGCGAAGGTGTATGTTAGGCGGGAGAAAGGTAAGAGAAAATGGACTCCGGGGGCTGATAGAGGGACTGGAGGAGGGAAAGGGAGACGGTGGAGAAAAAGAGGTATATAAGGAAGGATGGAAGGACAAAACGTAAAAACAATAGAGATAACTCAAACTGACAGGTGTGTGTGTGTGTTTGTGCGCTAGTGTGTGTGTGGGGAAATGGTGGGGTTTCAGCCAGAAAGTGAAAGCTCACTTGTGCAGCGGTGAAAGATTTATGCGTATGCAGACGTGTGTGTGTGTTCGGTGTGTGTGTAAATGGGGAATATCAGTGAATACCTGTAGAATGAAGCCGGGACCATTTGTTGCAGCTGCATTAGCCATTAGCAGCAGTGTTTTTTTTATAAATGCAGAACCATGAATTTACAAAATCCCCCATCCCCCAAAAAAGTTCCTCCGTGTTCAAAATCGTAATGTCTTTATCAACTGCTCCACTTTTGATCTTTATGTTCAAACGAGGAGCTGCCACTATAGCCTTGCCTAAGCAGTTAGTCCCATTTTATCTTTTTACATTCTTATGACATTGAACAGTCAAAAACGTAGTCATAATTGGCCGTACTTCTAAGAGTGGCAATCATACCTCTATTTGTTGTTTGCCCCCTTCCCCCCTCTAAAAGTAAAAATGAGAGAGGGTTTTGTTTCAATCAGCTGCTAAAATCAGTCCAATAACCCCACCTTTTCTGGAAGATAAAGGTACTTCCTGCAGTTCAAAGAAAACCATTTTGTGAAATAACCAAGTGGGACTTTACTTCAGATTTTCTGTAAAACCCTGGCAGGGCTGCTGTGTTTCTGACACGCTGCTCCGCCCTTTTTCATTTCACTGATAACATCAGTCATAAGAAACTCAGAATCACTATCTCTGTCTATTTCTGTCTGCCTTCATGCTCCCCTCCCTCTGGTAACATCAGTACTGAGAGTCCTGTTCTCTTTTTATTTCTGCCTTTACCTCTGTCTTATTGGTTCTGCTGTTGTTTTTCCTTCCCTGCTGATTTGTGTACACATGATAGACTGCTCTCTCCCTCTATGTGCGTGTAGTCAATAGAAAACTGAGGATCTATTGGAATCCTTCATTCATACTTGGGAGATGGACTAGGGCTGCTCGATTATGCCAAAAATCATAATCTCGATTATTTGGGTCAATAATTGTAATTGCGATTATTAAATACGATTATTCATTGACTTTGAAAACATCCATTTATTGGAGAAAAAAACACTTTAACAGTTGATTACCCTGAACTTTAAAGTGGACCTATCATGCTATATTTGAATAACATAGTGAAGGACCATACCTATATCAGGCATATTTATACTTTTTATTTTTCAAAATACCAAACAGATCATGCATTTTAGCCATTCCTCATTTCGCTCAATTTAACACTGTCTTTGCATGGGCTGATTCTGTGAGAACAGCACCATCTACAGGCCTGGCATATGTACTACATCGTCTCCAGCGCTTTCGAACGACAATGTCCGTGGCTGTCTCCTCCTGATTGGTGGAGTTGGCCCAATAGCCGTAGCTCCACTTCTGTGACGTCATAGAAGTGTTCAAATCTGGATCAGTCTGTATCAGATCCGTTGCAGCCCCTTTTTAAGAGATCATTTGGGTATGGAGGAAAATAGAGAGGGTTGTGTTTTCTGACACTTGGTGAGTTCCCTGGAACACCGGGGACACATTCATGTATAAAGGACGTACACAAGTGCATGATAGGTCACCTTTAAGTATAATTCAACTGAAAAACCAACAACAACAAAATTATTTAAAAAAAAAGTAATAATAATAATAAAAAAATAATCGTTTTATTTCGATTACGTTGTTTTCGTAATCATTGCAAGCCATAATCGTAATCGCAATTAAAATACGATTACTTGAGCAGCCCTAAAATGGACTCATTAAAATGTCCTCTTACTCTGAAGTTTGTCAATACAGAGTGGACAGGTGACTTTCACAACTCTTGTTTTGTCCCTGAGACTTGCTTTTCTGCTCAAAAACACACACACAAACTTCATAGAACACCCACCAAGTCAAACATCCTTCCATTCAGTCCACCCTCTCTTCTCCTTTCCCCTTTCTTTTAAATATGATATTTGAAATTCAGTCACTGAAACACTCTCACAACTCCATTGGCAGCACTTACACCTCTGTCAAAATCATAATAACGTCAATTACTTGGAGGCTTTTACCATACACAGAGTTTATCTCAGTGTTTGCAAGCTGCTCTCATTGTACCATATTCATATTGTGACAGGACCTCACATACAGTTTACATATGACTCTATGCATTTGTATACAGACACAATGTGTTGCTGACATATTGAGATGAAATACTTGTTATCTTATCGTTGCTTGTTATGTCTATGCTGAATGAGACGGCTGTGTTGATGTTTGAACATTGGAGATGAAACTGAAGGAATCAGTCTGATGAACTGCGTTGGCTTTCTCCTCAGTAGGACTGTCAGTTCCAAAGATAACTAGTAATAAATAAACTAAAAATAATAAAGTAAACAGTTTGAATTCCCTTCAACAGATTTCCTCCCTTAATATAAATTCCCAAAATAACATAGATCTGCTTGGTCTGATTCGTAGTGCGTCTTCTCCTTACTTGTATGATAAAGGCAATTTTAGTCGTTGCAATGACTAACTAGGAGGTGTGTGGCAGAGTGGATTGTGCGTTCAGATCAGGGGGTCACAGGTTCAAACCCCACTGCAGTCAGCATGTCGTTGTGTCCCTGGGCAAGACATTTCACCCCATATTGCTCCTGTGGGGATTGTCCACAGTATTTGGTATGTAAGTCGCTTTGGATAAAAGCTTCTAACAAGTGACATGTTGAACTGATATCAGCTTGATATGGCCCCAAAAGCTTTGTTTCAATCAAAGACTACACATTTGGAAATTGAATTGACCACCATACAGATGAAATATTCTCTGTTTTACCATGTTTGAATGATCTTACATGTATGCCCATGACTTAGACTTTGACTGCAGCAATGTAATTAAATACTAACTGTGTCTATATCAACAAATGAGGCTTAAATGTAGATACAAACTATACCAACATCTTTAAAAACTGCAAAGACATGTTGGTTTAATGCAGCAGTTTTGTTTCCTGTGCTGCATATCAGACCCTCAGCAGACAATGAACACAGTCAGGAGGACTCGGAGTTACTTTGGTTAAACTGTATTAAGTAGTTAATAATTAACAATGACATCAGGGCTTGGGGGAGAGAAACAAGTTGATATCTTGGCTAGACTAAATGTTGAACATCATCTAATGATAAATGATCCAAACATACACACTGTGTTTATTGACTCAAACGAGACAACATTGGGTTTTCATTGACCATAACACGTGACTTTAAATGAACAGTGTGAGAGTTACAACAAGAACATCTGACACAGGACAAACAAATAAAAACCAATAACTGACACAATGGACACTAGTATAGTGTTTTTAGTATAGTTTAGGGTTTTTAGTCTGCTTTTTGGGTTGACATGTTTCACTTTTAATGATGCCGCTGCTGTGAAATGGGGCTCTAGTGCGTGCAGTTGATAAGTGGATATTAGTTCTAAACAGACTAATGATTTTTAGAAAGTGCACACTAGTTTTTAAAAGGAATTAATGTAACCTCTCCTCAGAGCTACTCCTCTAAGCATGCTCGCTACTTTTCTTGCAAATCCTCAGCTAAGCCAACACACTTGAGAGCGCGAGCAGCGAGCATTTCTTCAACCGAGCCGCCGAACACTCCAGATCTCCACATGTGGGAATCCGACAGTGATGATGTTTGCTCTGGATGCACACACCCACCCCACTCCATCTCAACAAGGGGGGACATTTCCATGACAAAGGACAATTATTGACTTTCATTGGCTCCGCTTGCTTTGATATCAGCAAGGGGTGTGTCTGTGTGTCTGTGTGTGCGTGCTGGAGGGGGGGGGGGCGGTTTGAAGGGGGCAAGCCGTGGAGGAGAAGAAGAAGAAGAAACAGGGGGACCTGATGAAAGGGACCGAGTGGGAAAATGCACCCGCTGACCCACAGTGCACTAACAGAAGAGGAGGATCACAGCGCAAAGAAAGAAATAATTCATTAAGGCTTTCTTTCTTTCACTCCTCCTCGCCGCTCCTGTATCCTTCCTCACTTTCTTGCTTGTGTTTTCTTTCTTTCTATATTCCCATCCTTTAACCTTCCCCCCTACTTTTTTTTTTACTGATCCTCCCCCTCTCTCTTCCCTCCTCCTCCCTTTACAGCCATAATTTAAGGGGCTGAAAGGCACGGCGAGCGGAGAAAGAGGAGAAGAGAGCTGAGAAAAAAAGGGGAGACCCTGCAGATGAGGGCCTTCCTTCACGGACGTGGCACAGATGTGAGGGTGTTTTTTGTGAAATGAGTCGGGGAGGGGCGGCGATAGGCTAATTTGCGTGGCATAAAGACGGGGTCCTTTTCATATGCAGAGCGCTACTTTGATGCGCGGCCGATGAAAGCTGGAGGGAGCGCAGGGTAGAGGAGAAGAGAGGGTGACGGAGGGGTCCTTTGTCCCCTGACAAGAAGGCATCTGCTCCAGGCTGCCCTCCTCTCCTCCTCTCCTCTGCCTCACCCAGGCTCCCACAATGGGCCAGCCGAGGGAGAATAGTGTCATCAGAGCACCTTAGAAAAAGCAGAACATGGAAAAAAGAAAAACAGCCGCTTGGGTTGGTCTGGTTGGTGTACGGGTATGCATATCAATACAGAATTCATTTGACAAAGATCTGAGAGAACACACACACACACACACACATTGAGGAATACGTACACATATGCACACTGAATTGTCAAACATACTGTAGACACATTAACATAGTTCCACAGCTGACAAAACACATCTTCACTTTGACTGATAGCTCCCATAGAGGAACAAATAAGCCATACAAACGTTCCTCTTTTAAGGGACTCAACATCAATGGCTTGCAGGGTGAAAGGTGTGTGTGTGTGTGTGTGTGTGTGTGTGTGTGTGTGTGGGTGGGTG
>NW_011369945.1:2509481-2587779 GCF_000735185.1 Notothenia coriiceps
GGGTGTGTGTGGTGGAGGGATCAGAGGCGGGGCATGTGCTGAGGTGAGTGGCGGTGGTTTCTGTCTCAGGCTTCGCTGTGTGTAGAGGCCTTCAATGAGTGTGTTCATGTGTGTTTGTGTGCATGTATGCATATGTGTGTCCTCGCGGTGCTGATCACAGGCGGCAGGCTCACCGGGGCCCTCACACCAAACACTGGCCGATTTCACGCTCGCACAATAGGCTGAATCCCTCTGCAGCAGAGCGTAGAGGGTTTTTGGCAGGAAAGCTTTAAACTGTCTCCATTGCTGTGGTGGTTAGTTTAGCAAATATTTTACCTGGTTAACTTCCTGTTTGGGCTTTGGTTTACTTTTAAAACTGTGATAAAAACATATGTCTGAGATGTATGTACACATTTTAGCTATGATAACAGTGTGACTCAAGGGATGGCAATGTTGTTTTTTTGGTCACTTTAGCCCCGACTGAAATATCTCAATAGCTATTGAACAGAGCGAGAAGACATTTTGAAGAGTTGGTCCCAACATGAAAAACCCTACAGTCTTTGGTTATCCTCTGATGGATTTGTGACTTTGAGTGAAATGTCCCTTCAAATATTGGATGGACTATCCTGAAATTGTGTACCAGCAATGAGGATCACCTCAGAATTAGTTCCTTTGTCTTTAATTTCTAAAATGTTTGTCCAGCGTCTTAATCAGGTCTAAAATGTATCCAATACTAGGTCTGTATTAAATGTTTCACTGCAAATAGTCCTGCCTTAGTTTAGGTAGGATGAACAGCTTATCACCTTAGTCAAGCTCCTTAAACTGCCGTGATGTAATTATTTGATCGGACAAAAATGTCTATTCTTCCTCAATCGTACACTATCATTTAACAGCTTGAAAAAAATGGGTTGAGTGATTTATAAATGTGGTTGCTTTTGATGAAAGCTTGGCTATTTTAAAATGGAAGGCTTGTGCCTATGTGCAACAGGTCCTATGCACAACTTTTGCTTGCTAATGCAAAAACTAAAAGGAAGTTTGTGAGGCCAGAGAGCCTTGGGGTCTCCCGTCATGGTTATAATAAATGGATAAATAACTGGTTCCTATTGTCTCCTTGTAGGTGATCTTTGCCCTGAACCAGACGTTACTACAGCAGGAGTCTTTGAGGGCCGGAAGCCTTCAGGTCCCCTACACCACCGAAGACCTCATCAGACACTACAACTGTGGAGACCTCAACTCCATCATCTTCAATCACGACACCTCACAGGTCAGTCTTACTTCATCTTGTGTGATGTAGCAGTGGACTTTAAATTATTTCTCCCTAATTAATAAACTAAGAGTCGTTTTGACCCTTTGACCCTTTGGAGTGTCCCAGTGACACGACCTTTGACCCTTTACCTTCACCCCTCAACCCTCTGACCGACCCTTCATCCCCCACACCTCCTCCTACACCCAGCCTCTCTATACATTGCCAATTTGGCTCTTCTGTTCCTACTTGCCATGTCTTTCTCTCCATTATTTACCCATTCACCCTCCTAACAATCCCGGTGCACCTTCAGTTCAAATACACATTTTTGATTAATGTGTTTTTAGAATGTATTTTTCTTTGAATGAAAAGGAATCTCCTCTCCCCCTTCCCCTTTTAACCTTCTCGGCTTAACCTGAACCATCCTCTCTGCACCCTGTAGGTCCCTAACTTCAACAATGTGACACTGCCACTCAGCGAGCAGGTGACCGCCCAGGAAATAGACAGCTACTTTCGACAGGAACTCATCTACAAGAGGAACGAGAGGATGGGGAACAGGGTCAAGTCACTGCTAGAGAATCACCCTGACAAGAGCTTCTTCTTCGCCTTTGGAGCAGGTTGGTGATCAATATTAAAATGCATAAAACAGAAACATTTCAGCTATCGACAGACACAGAGACATATGGGTCTTTATTTGTCTCTGTTCATCAAAGCAGTCGAGGAGATTGCAACAACAAAATGGCTTAAATTCCTCTTTTTGTCAGGAGAGCACTTCTGCAAAGCAGAGCTTAACAACTGAGCAGCTTAACAGACTCATGGAGAGAAAGAGAAAACAGAGACAACTTAGAAAAGCGGAAACGGAGATGCCGGCCTCAGAGTTGGTACTGGTTAATTAGCTTCTCTCTGTAATCTGAAAGGCAATACAGCTGCTTTCAGAAAATAGAATATCATTTAAAAATACAATTAAAAGATATTTCCACAATCAAACTTTTCCTCATTGGATGGGACAAATACGAAGGTATGTCTTTTAAGATTCCACATATTCCCCCCAGGGCACTTTCTTACCTACTTTTATAACAAATTCCCATTTGTTGTGTTTTCCTTCTCATTGTTTGTTGATTCTGTTGACGTGCAGAATAAACTAAACCAGCCCAGACGAAACCAATGAATCTCCAGCTTTATCAGCTCTGGGTCCAAATAAAACAGAAACGGATGTGTCTATAGGGCGGAGGCTCAATAAAACATCCTTTTTATCAGTTTATAGCTGTGCAGAAACGGACCACTGGTCTGTTTGAGTTCTTTTACACACTTTCAGAAATGTTTGTTAAATTCTTTGAATTCCTCTATAACTATGCAGCAAGCTCATAAGAGGCTGATAAGGGAGGATACAGAGAGCAGATAACAGCAAAGAAGATTCCAGAGAAGTTATCTACTTAAGTGTGGATTCCTCTGTGTGTGTGTGTGTGTGTGTGTGTGTGTGTGTGTGTGTGTGTGTGTGTGTGTGTGTGTGTGTGTGTGTGTGTGTGTGTGTGTGTGTGTGTGTGTGTGCGCGTACGTACGTCTGTGCTTATTCATTTAACTTGATTTGACGATTATCTAAAGCAGACCGTCTTATTGGTATTTCCCCCCCTGATTGCTTAATCAAAGCTTTGCCTGGACCTAATAGAGAAGAAGAAGATGGAGGGCTATTTTGCAATCATTCCTTCAAATTGATTTTCTGTCTAGATAAAGTTAGTTTTTTTATTTTGCCCAAACATATCATTCTTCTCACGCCGGACAGTGTTATATGCTGTATTTTAAATATAACATATTTTTAACACAAATCTGTATAAGTACAAATAAATTATATAATGTTCAAAAGAAAGACTATGTTACAAGCCTAAATATATACACTGAGTTTAATTTACATTTGAAGGTAAATAATCAATTAATTAAATATTTATTTTAGTTCCTGTGGTCATATAACCTTTGCCAGGAAAATGTGATTCTTTTTTTTTTTTAAACGTGTGCAAAATCAGTATACATCAAAAATGAATTTCTAACACCTTCAATCTAAAGTGTAGTTAACAACAACGGAAATAATTTCTTCTAAGAAATGGAAAATAGACAAATCCAAATCAAATGTCACCCTTTTTTATAAATCTATCATCAGATGTGAAGAATGGTTTCAACATGTTCACTTTATGAAACTATAGTACAACAAAATTGTTGAATTAGAATGTCCATTTCACATAAATGGCACTATATTGACTTTTAAGTTACCTAAGTCATTTTTACCATCGCTGAAACCATAAAAGCCTTAAGAAAACATTTTTACAGTAAAGGGCATGTTCACTTGGAAAAAATCTGTTTATCCAAAATGTGATTTAGCTCATTATGGGATATGTTTGGAGAAGAGAGGATCAATGTTCAGAGCCATCAATTTGAACAGTCAGATTTTCCTTGTGATGACATCGTCTGAAACGTCCTGATTCAACGTTTCTTTGGTCATTTCGAGGCAGAGAAGCAGCACAGTTTGAGCAGAGCGAGCGAGAGGCCTTCACAGTCTGTTGGTCTCTGAGCTGGCAGGAAACAGCTGAGGAAAAGCAGACACACACACACACACACACACACACACACACACACACACACACACACACACACACTACAATGAAGCCCATTATGTCGGCATACTTTACTTCCCTGTTTCCATCAGGTGTGGGAGTCTTATCGGTGACCATCTCATGTTTCTTTTAAAAAGGACTTCTTGACAGATTTATCAAGCAATTATTATCTATTCTGCATTTTGTCTTATATTACTCAACTTTCAGTGTGATGTTATAAACAGGAAGTCAATCCAGGAGCTTCAGAATGTAAGACTAAGTAACCACGAAGCAGGAAATATAAAAACTATTAACCCTGAAAAAGACCTACATGGTTCAAAACATGTCGGCTTTTAAATGATTACGCCGCCATTATAGGCTTTTTAAATGTTTCATTCCTTTTGGTTATTTTTTTGTATATTTGGGATTTCCCCTGTTTTTGAAGAGCTCCCACATCCTTCATCTGCCGTTGAGTACAAGCCCAGAACAACCAGTTCTCTTCCTTCTCTTGTCAGTGTGACATGTTGCAGTGACCGGGAACTTGGAGAGAACTTAAATTGAGTTGCTGCGGGATTTAGCAAAATTATTATTTCTTGAAATTGATCCAGACTAAATTGGATTCAAAAGGGAATTAGCCAAATATCTAGCATACTTCTCTTCCCCGAGTAATGATCCCATTAGCCTGCAGGGGGCTGGCCTGCAGATTCCTGAATGACCTTTGTGGAAAATTGTTGAGGGTTTTTATTTTCCCCCATTATAAGCTGTATTGCCAAAACAAGTTCGCAAAACAGTTTATACGTAGTCATTTATTCCCTGTCAAATTGCCTGGTTGGATGTAGATTGTGCTTCGCCAAAGGAAACTCAAGAGAGGAGCATAAGTGTGTTTGTCAGGATTAATGGCAGTAAGTGTGTGAAAAAGTACACTGCGACAGCTTTAAATCTGATAAGCAGGAACGCTTTAAGCTTCTTTGCCAAAATGGCCATTAAAATTATGATGATCCTGCATCCTTCATCATTTTTCCAATGAAATATCTTTAGCTATTTGTTGCTACCACAGTGAAACAACATGCTCATAGATCATCAATTTGGATCGGCATTTAAATAACTTTTTCTCATATGAAGCAGAAATCGGAATTGAAAGGAAGGCATGCATGATCATGTAGCACTAAAAGTAATACAGTAGTTAAGAAAAGTGGATAAATGTGCTGTTTTTCTTTCTCATCCGCGTCTATGGGGAAGAATCATTTCGTGATATTTTGGGTTTGGGAAATTGTTTATGGAGAAAGCATTAATGGTTAGGCAGTTGCACACTGCCAAACCAGAGCTAACATTTCTAACCGTAAATGATTTTTCATGTGCCTCCAGCTTAACACACACACACTCACACACCAAAAGCCATAGCCATGCACTAATTTACTCTCTGTTTTGTTTTTTGTGATTGTGGCTATAATCTTGAGCGATTATCAGATGAGGAAAAGACAAACAAATTCCTTTTCCGTCTTTTCTTTCATAGCATACAGACATTATTTCTTCTCATGAATCCACAGCTGAACCCTTTTTTTTTGTCTAGAGCCACTTGCCATTTGTCAACAGTCATTTACACTTTGACGCCAAACCAGTAAACACACTAAAGACGAAAAAAACACATTACAAGATGCAGTTGCTTTTGACAAAACAATTGAAGTGCTTTTCAAATGAATTCAAATATTCAATGACTTCCTACTGTTTCTAAGATAGAGATCTACTGGTTGTATCCAAACCCTTTAGAATGAGTCCTGTGACCAATTTTTGAATCCCAGCCCTCGCTGTTGGAGAAACTTTGTTTTTGCAGCGGTCTGGTCAGGTTAGTGGTCAGAAAGGAAAAAAAGTCAAACAAACACAAGTGGTCACTGGTCAGCCCAGAGGAACACACACATCTTTCTCTGCCTCGCTCCGTCTCTCCTCCACACTTGCTCTCTTTCTTCGCCCACACCATACTCTCCGTTTCATTTTCTGTCAAAGACCTGTCTTCATCTCAACACTTGTCCAGAGGATTTGTGCCGCCTAGGCTTCCATCTTCATTACACAGAGACATGAACAAAGAGAAACACAGAGAGTGTGAGTTGATAAGAGCTGCTTACAACAATGTTATGTTTATGTAGCGCACACCCATGATGACCACCCAGTAGGCTGTTTAATATTATGGGAGCCGTGTGAGATGATTTATGGAATAAGAAACTTGTAAAAGCATGTAACACAACCAGTTTTTACCAGCTCTTAGCCGTTCTGTGCTAACTTAAACAGAAAAGGGGGTTGGTATGGTAACACAACCAATGTTTCAACCTTCACTGACATCCACATCCAACATGTTGTGAATATAAATGCTTTGACAGCAGCTTTTAGTTTTGGCAACATTTCAGTGGTGCTTATTTTTGTGAAGCAACAAACCTTGCTTACTGGCTAGAAACGTATTTTTGACAGATAAGGTTTGCCAGTTCTTACACTCTGTCTGGAAGTGTTTGAGTCTCAGCAGGCCTGCAGGATATTTGGAAGAGTATCTTGGATGGATCTTGCTGTAGTCATATCCACAAGTGCAGAAAGACCAAAGTTCTTCCAGTTTTCTTGTGTACACCCAAACCTCTGCTTTTAGTTTGGGGTATTGTCATGCCTCACTATACTTTACTGTACTGTAAGTAAATACCTCCTGGAAATTTGTCTTTCCCTCCCATTTGTTTGTCTGAAATACCATGGCCATCACTCAATGTGAATGATGATGTTTAAAAAGCGCCACATGTTCATACGGGCATATGGAAGCTGTTATAGTTGTGCCCCATAGGTACAGTAACCCAATCCATGTATACAATCTCAACCTGTATTCCCTCTATAATATCAGCCATAGCCTGGCACTCTTGACTTTAATAAAACGATGTGTTTACATATAGCTGAAGGCCGAGGGCTTTTACTAATTCTTCTCTTTTTTTTCTTCTCCAGGCTGAACGCTAATGCATCTATGTTTCAGCCTCAACCCCAAGCTGCTTAGCACATCATGATTCTCCTGCTCCTAAAAAACCACAAATTTGAATATTTGCGGTGGTGTAATTGCCAGGGTGGTTGACAGGCTCTGACGGTTACTGTACTTTGATATGTTTGACTCTTTTCACAGACAATTAAGGTTTGCCTTTGGATCTTTTGCTATTTCGGTTGGTAGGGCCACGCTAAAGTGAATACTGCTCGGTTAGGGAGCTGTTTCGTGCGGTGGGAATGCTGAAATAAATAGGTGGCTTGGCCCCGTGGACTGCGGCTCATGACAGAGGTTGACATGAATTCATAACTCACACGGAGCACCTTGACTTGTCAGTGTGTGGGTAGCTGTGGGTATTAAAGTGGGGGAATAGTCACCTAATACACAGAACTACACTGCAATATAAGAGTTAACCTTCTGTGCCACGTTTGTATTTATAATACTAAAGAAAGAGTATGAAATAATGATGGCAAAAGTAGTAAAAGGGCTTTCTGGTTCAGAGCCGTCTTTGGAATTTGATCCTTTCTGCAAACACTTAAATGTGACAATAAAATAAACCAAGACACTAAAACACAGTGTTTTATGTTTTAATGGAATGGATCATACTGTCATCACCGGTGACCCATGTCCAGGAACCACATGAGCTTATGCAATTTAAAACATGTAAATGGTCATTGCCAGTATCGGCCATTAAAGAATAATAAAATAAATACAGTATATTTAATTTTAATAACAGGGTAACCCGTGCTGAAAACAATATGTCATCATTACAAAACGTTGCTTCGTCTTTGTTTATTTAGAAAATCTGTGTGCAAGACATCTGAAATATTTCCATTGGACTTAATGATTCATCCATATGAAACATGGAGTATTTCCCTCCAATCTCAGCATCTCATATCTTCAATAAAGAGTTGGAACAACATGAAAATGCTATAAAACTGTCAGGCAGTGCGGAATAAGAACATTTAAACTTATTTAGTAAACAGAGGAGTCAGGGATTTAAAAATATACACATTAAAAACGTGTGTTTTTTATGCATTATTTATTTTATATAAACCATGCTTTAACTAGCCCTGTGTGCCTAATATTTCAGTCATAACAGATTGAATGGACCTTCCTATTCATATCCCCAGGCCAAACCTTACACATACCTGGCTCAAATCCCTGCAGTGTGTTTTCACACTAAGCACTACATCACTGCGGTCGACCCCTTTTTTCTTCCCCAGATGGTGTGAAAGTCAGAAACGTGGTGCTTTTTTCACAGAAACTCACCCTCGTAAACAGCCGGTTTACAACTGTTTGGGGCAGTTGCTGACATGAGTACACACATGTCATACAGCACCATTAAAATCCAGACCAGACCTACCACACACTCGGTAGGGAAGCAGGCAGGCAGGGGAGGAACGTCTGCCAACCCTGGATAAAGTCCTGGATTTAAGCTTGAATGACACCTTTATGCTGCAGGCTTTTTTAAAGTCCCGTCTTGTAGGATTATTTGTATTTACTGTGTTGGAGAATAGTTTGCTGTTTTTCTCATACTGTCAGTTTACACTAGAGATTTCCAACAAGTTTGTAATTTTTGTCATGTGAATTATATTTGTACTGTTTTTCAAATAATGTCCTGCCAATTGGGGTACACACACATACAATTATCTCATGGCTGTAACTATGACAAACAACTTACAGTATTTTTGAGTAAGTCTTATGTGTATTTGTAGCGGGCCACACTTGGTTAGCCCTATGTTTTCAGGTCGTATCAGAAAGCAAATCATTACTAATACTACATGTCCCAGAATTCGAGTGGCAAAAACAATCCTTAAGCAGCTTCTGATTTAGAAATAAAACAATGGAGGAACTGACACTACTGTTGACAGTGCAGCCAAAGAAACCTGCATTTTTCCAATTAAAACATCTGTCAATAACCGCGCAAATATTTGAATATAAACAAATACTTTTTTTGGGGTTGCATAGGAAGTCACTTGGCTGTAGAAAGTGATATACGTGAGATACATACAGCGGTCACATTGGATTACATGCATGCAGTGCTCTTATCAATCCCTCCTGCATGTGGATATAGCAGGAAACTGTTACATTGCAAGGTCAAAGGTTATTGCTGAAAAAAAAAGGCAGACTATATTGAAGGTAGAATGTATCAAAAATGATATACACAGTGGTTTTAATATTATTCTTTTTGATATCTTGATATTAAATGCTCCACTATGGTCAGTTTACTTGTGTTGCCTTCTTTCAGTGACAGTACAGTTCTTCATCATGGCTTTGACCGGTCTGAAATACATTTATTTGCAACAGATGGAAAGTAGTGATGACAACATCAGTCACATTTTTATGGGGTGTGACGGACTGACTTACTTGACCCCCTGTCACCGTTTTTTTTTAAGTATGCTTGCGTGGAGCTTCCTCTTGATCTTGCTTCTCTTCAGCTCAGTAATGTTAGCTTACATATTTACGACCCTAAATACAACCCAGACAAACCTTTAACCAGTGGGATGTTAACATGTCAGCAGCGCCTGTAATGTATCATCTGGTACATCTCTGTCTCTTCTTAAATGGGAGGATAAACCTGTCAGCCACTCCGCAGCACTAACTGACTGTTAAGCCGCCGAGTGAAAGGCACCTAAACGTATACATTTAGTTGCACTCATCGGGTCAAAGGCCTCCGTCTCTGCACTTGAAAGACATATTTCATATATCCCGCACTTCTCTCCCCTTGTCACAACAGATTGTTTTGATTTATTGAAAGAGTTGAACTCCTCACCCCCTGACCCCATTCGAACCCAGCAGTATTTCCTTATGCACCTGGAACAGGCTCTTAACATGCCTTCCCAGGGGCTAAACTTTCATTTGGAGCAGAAATACCTCGCTTCTATATGAAAGGGAAAGGGGAAAAGAAAATTATATATGTAGCGAGCGAGCAGCAGTGAATCTATTGATGATTCGGGATTGTTATTGAGGAGCTGTCCCTTTTCATTTTGGAGGTAAGAACATAAAAGAAAGCAACACTGCCCAGGGGGGATGAAGATATGAAGAGACAGAGGAAAACATGACTTGTGTGAGTTGTGGCTTCCACTCTTTCCCCCCTTCTCCCTCTCCCTGTCCCAATGTGGAGTTATTGAATACTTTTTTGAGTGGGTTTTGCTGGTTCGCTGCATGAATGAGCCTGTGTTGCCTGGCGTATGTGTGAGTTCATGCACGATTCTGGCATGCCACAGAGCATACGTTTTCGTTTTTACACTCAAATGAACTGTGTTATATCGATATATCCATTTGGCATTTAGTGAAAGCGCTAGCTCATTACTAATTTGTTAAGAGCTGGGGTTTGCAAAGAACCCAAAATGTTATTTTTGTGAGAATATGCGTCCAAACACAGAAACATTCTAATTATGTTCTTGTTCACAGTTAAAACATTGTTAAATTGTGTGATGCCAATGACTAAACAAACATCTGCATTCAAAACAAACACGCTCCGTTTTCATTAATCATGTTGAAATGACTGTAGTTGCTTTCGTAACTTGTGTTTCACATTACTAAAGGTCTGGAGCAAATGAGAGATTGTCATCATAGAAACAAGGTTGTTCCGTTTCTGTCGAGGCTCTTTCAGATGCTTTAGTTGGTGCAGATGTAAAAGTTGGCCATGTTTTGTTGTGAAGTGTTCACAGGAAGGCATGAGAGTTTTTTGGAAAACCAAGCCTAGTCATGTGTCGAGAAAACATTCTGGTTATATAGTTAGCAAGGGAATGATTAAGGATGAAATGGCATGAACAGATGTTTGGTAATTGACAAGAAAAACATTATTTTAGTAAAATAATCTGGCAGAAAAGGGAGATAAAAAGAGAAAGACTTACATATGGAGAGATAAAACGAGTGTGTATGTAACAGCATTTATCCTGTGGATCTGCTCTTAGTTATTTTAAGACCTAAATCACTGATGATCTGCAGGCCTCATTTGACATCTACACGATCTCTCGCAGATTACTCAAACTAAATAGGCACAAAATTGCCCTCTGAGCCACATGTTTAAGATGGAAGCTCTGTGAGAGAACATCTGAGAAAAACTACGATGTGGAATGCTTTTTAAAAAGTGAGCGGGCATCCGACTCCCCCTCGGTATCCTTTTTCTGAGGCAGTTGAAAGGCTGAGCAGAGACTCGCAGCAGGATGCGAACCGCCATGTGTTTTCAGAGGAAGCAGTTTCGAGGTCATAGTATGCAAACTGCAATAATATATTTTGGAACGTTGGGATGAACAAAAGCACGCGTCTGTAGAAAATAAACTCTGCTATGGCTTCAGAAGTCCTGCTGGTTGGCGAGATGCATGATTGTGTTCAGAACTCTGGTGAATGAAAGTCTGCAGTTGATTTTTGTAGTGAAACTCTTCTGGTTGTGAAGTTTGGTAGAAACCAATTTCACTTTCTTACTTAAGTTCAGTACTGCCTTTGAACAATTCAAAATACAGTGGTGCTGTTTAATGCTGAACAATGCTGCCATTGTAGTCTGTTTGAACCCACAATGCATTATTCAACTGTGCAGTGTGTGTACCCACACATTTGTAACCCCTTAAAACAAGGATTTGCCTACCTGCAGTCCCTTATCACAAATGGAATAACACGATGTAGATGTGGGGGCAATTTAACCAAGAGCCATCATTTATTTGGGCATAAACTTTTTAAGTTATCTAGTAGATAACAAAAAAGCAAAGCAAAAGATTACAACACAATTAGTCTTTCTGTTTTACTATTCTGTTTAAGTGATAGGATGTAATTTCACAACCCCTCAGATTTGTCATGTGACCCCTTGGTGGTTCCGAAAAAAAAATGTGTTTAACAGCATGATGTATATTTAGTCATTTTGTACAACGTTTAGTGGTCATAAAGTCCATCTACCATGATTTAATGGCAAAACAGCAATAGTTTACTTATATCATTTTAAAAATAGCTTTAAGTACATTTGCTTAATGTACAATTAGTACATTTTGGGGAGCTACATTTCTTTGACGGCTACAGTGACTATATAAATGAACATGTTATAAACAAATGATATGATGCATATGGCACTTTTATGATAATAATAAAAACACAGCCAACCTGAGGTCATGTGGGCTGGGTTCCCCTCACTGCTCTTAAACTGCTTTTAACATCTCCTTCCATCTGCTTTTATAGTAATAATATTCTCTGACACAGTATTTCTAACAAAAATAAGATATTCAGTGGCGGGGACATTCAGAGCTGGCAGTGCTCCGGTTTACTTTGTCAGAAACTGCTCACTTTTACAGAATTCTCTGACTTTGATCACCGTTTCATGCGACCACAGTGAATGAGCTGGTGTGTGCTCAAGCGCCATAATTTCTTGGCAGAAAGAGCAAAACTTCGAGAGAGTGTAGAGACTATTGCAGCCTGACAGATGTAATCCCTAACACGGCTCCAAAGTGCTGTGTGCCACCACACATTTTGAGTGAGGGTTTATTTAAAAAACAACCTCACGCCACAGGCCTCTTATGCGCTCTGTTTCTCATTTATTCCCTGCATAAATTCAAGTTGCTCAGCACGATCTCAGGAGAACTTGTGCAGACAACTTAGCCGTTTTTGGTCTAACGAAAAACATATTAAATCTCAAATAAAACACAGAGTGACTACTGAGTGTTCATAAAGAAGGTGGAAATGTTACATCTTGCGTGCAATTTTACTCATCAACCGTTTTTTTACAAGCTAAACAAACCACCTCCTCCATTATTCCTGCCAGCCACATTTCCAATCGCATCTACAGTATGATAAATGTAACTTTAATGCTTTCCAGCAGAACATCAGTCTTCAGCCTTTGTCTCGAGGTGTGACGTAAATCGTAGAAACATTGAGATGACTCTACTTTTAGATGATAAATTAGCTTGGGTAAACAATAACGTTTCATGATACGTGAAAATGAGAGATGAAGTGGAAGTGAAGGTCTTACATTAACAAAATGCCAATTTGATTAAAAGAAAAGGGATATTTCTTCACTGGCTTTTACAGAATGGACACAAATAGAGGGTAGACAACAGAAAAGGCAAATCATAGTAATCAAAAAAGGCAAAAACTGTGTTTAAAGAGAGTGGAAATACAAGTATGACGAAACTCCTGCTGCAGTGTTTTTTTTGTTGAAGCTGGGGAACCCTGTTAGACTTTAGTTCACGGTTAAATCAAATGATTTTAACAAATTTATTAGCAGAATAGCTATTTTCTTTACTTCTAAACAACTACTGTATGTTTAAAGTTTTCTGATAAAGGATATTGGAGAAGATTTGGTTTATTTTTTCTTTGGAGATTTGCACTTTCTACACCCAATCTCCCTGGTTTCACTTTGCAAATGGTTGAAAAACCTGCATGCCAAATTGAGATACCACTTCAAGCAGCCCACGCTACACTCCTTTTTTGTATAGCAGACTTGACATAGGCACCATGTCAAGGTACAGTCTACATAACCTCAATAGAGAAGTGTTTGAGCCCCACACTGAAGGCCTTACAGGATGCTCTTATCCTCAGCTATCACAGTCTGGCATCTGACAACTTAACATTCCTGTTTTGTTGTGCTTACCCTTTCCCTTTGTCTATATTCCTGAGTTTATTTCCATGTTAAATTCAACTATTGACGTGTTCGCTTCTGCCTGTCTTGAAATCTCTTGTTATTCGTCTACATTAGGTCTGTTGTTTTCTTGCTTCAGTTTGTCTATCATCTTCCCACCATCTCGACAGTCTGTTTACGAAAGAGCGATCGGTATCAATTTGACAATAATGGAGTGACCTATTGAATTCAGCCTTTTTCTGAACTGTGCGTCTCACTATGGCTGAGAGCAATAGAAAGACAAATGTTTTGGTGGTGGTTGTCATGTTAGCATTCTTTGGCTTGACTTGAGAAAGGCTTATTCCATGGAACAGAGGTGGGTGCGTGGCTTCGACCTGCTGTTTTGTTTCTTTCATATTCACACATCCATATCACAGCTGTCTCTATCACACATCACTATCTCTATCTTGTATCTTACACTCAGAACTGTATCCTGGAGGAATTAGAATTGAAAAGCTGTCCAATTCTAAGGAGGGTTTTTGAGGTATAACTTCACTATTGATGTTGCGTTTGAAGAGGTGTCAATAACCATAATGGGGATTTTTTCAACTTTATGGCTTTAAATTCATAACAGATGGTAAAATGCTTTCTCTTTTATGAAATCACCTTATTACTCGTGACTTGGATTGCGAAAGCATATGTCTACCAAATGTTTCTTTTGCCAATTAACAAGAAACAACGCAACATATTTCAGTCAACAACAAAAAATACAAAAAAAAGCATCGCTTGCATTGAATCATATTTCTAACATAATATTAACCAAACTCACATTTAAAATAAATAAAGACAGATGATAAAAAAAAGGGATAAAATAATAATCTCCTTTATGTTTTAAAGCCAACATAGCGAATCACAACCCTACTTAGACTTAAAAAATACACAAAAACAAGGTTTGGCATTATTGTTGCGTTAGTAAAATGTTTCTGCTGTATTCATGTTAATGGTTTAAAATGTAATTGACTGAAAGTAATGATGACATCACCTTTTAAAATAAGGCCTTTACAGCAGATTGTTAATGAATGAGCAGTAAAAGCATTAAAACAACATTCAGAGGTTTAGTTTGGCTCAGACTGTTTCAACCTAAAACTTGACTACTCTGGTTCTACGTCAATCTATGATTTTTTAAAATCCCTACACACATTACTTGGCTGAATCATATATACTTTTGTTTTAACAGTGTATCATTTATTTTTACGAGATAGAGTGCAGTGGAGGGAAAATTGAAAGATGCAACAGATTGGAGTTAAAATGTAATATGATGTAGGTTTTGGACTTGTTTAAACCAATGACAGTGCAAAAGGTTCCTCTTCCAAACTGAATTTGTGGGTTTGTATGCAGACACATTTAACCAAACATATCTTTTGGCTACTTCCATTCTCTCCATTGCTATTATTTTAGGAATATCCTTATCCTGCATGGAGTTGGGATCCAAATGACAATGTATAGCTGAAAAGAACATCATACTAAATGTATTCCAGGCGAAAACATACATCTTTGAAACTATTTTTCCGTAGCTCATCCAGTGGTAAAGAATCTTGGTGCCTGCTCGGATGAATATTATATTTACATTAAGAGACTCTTAGGTCTCAACACCACAAGTTGGCTACTTAAATTATCAAAGTTTGACTTAAAAAAACAACATGAACTGCTCTTATCCAGTAATTTAATTGCGGTTTTTTATTTACATAAAGCAGTTAGTGTTTCGCTGCTGCATTCCTTTCTTCCTGTCGTCTTTTCAGCATTTTGGCTCTGCTGTGCGCCAGTCTTGAGTTCACTACTTTTGTCCGTACAGAAATATCTAAACAATTGATGATGGATTGCCATTTTGTACGTTCATGGTACCAAGAGGATTGATTTTTCTTCCTGTGCTGCCACAAGGTTCTCTTAAACTGTTTTTAAAATGACATAATGTTTAACTGCATGCTAAGGGAATTAAAATATATCTTGCCACAAAGGAATAAAGAATGATGAAGTCAGGACTGATATAATCCATTTCAATGCTACCACATATAATTACTCTCAACTTACTTGACAGTATTTAATCAAATTGTCTCTCGTTTGAAACCAACAGCGTCCTGTTCTTTTCAAACAAATTGCACTTGACTGCTAATGGATGAGGTTTAGCTATAATACAGGAAGACTGTCCATCAAAGACATTTAACAATATGATATAACCAGGGATAACGCACTATATAAGCAAATGCGTTTTTTCCAGACATTTGATATGTGTGTTAATATAGGACTGACATTGTTTGGAAAACACCAGGGTGACTGTGTGGTCTTTATGCCAGTGGATACCCAATAATTTTTCTGTTATTTGTCTTTGACATGACTGTCACTGTATGGATGGCTGCGTCTATTTAACTGTTGAAGACACTGAGTTTTTACTTGCCTGTCAGCAGCTCGGTTAGCCAAAACAGTGATTTTCCAGTAAAGTCTTTGGCTGCTTAGTACATCCGATGTCCTAGAAACGTCAAGTCTCAAACTTCAGCCTATTATTTACTTTTGACAATCATTTGAAAAGCTTTAAACTCTCTCTTTTAACAACCCTGTTTCTGCCTATGTGATTTATGCACAATTGATGTGTCTCAAACCACTGTAGTGTTGAATATCTAAGCAGGAATAGAAAGCCTAAAATCAGTTGCATGATAAATTCAAGCCAAACGTTTGTGGTTTGATGTAATTTGCAATAAACGTTACTTCCAGGAAGCTACCTAATAAAACATTCTGCAGAGTAAAGAAAAAACATGACACCTCACTGTCATTTTCTCCAAAAAAAGGCTTCATTGGGGTCTTAGTAGTAATGATAATGGGCCGTGGGGCCAGCTGACTTGCAGGGAACACGTGTACATAAACAGTTAGCAATAGCTCTACGAGGCAGAATGGCCTCAGTTCTGCCTGTAGCGTTTGTTTATCCAACATGCTGTAATGTTATGAGAACTCCTGCTTGGGCCCTGGTTACAAGTTGTAATGTAAATATTGATGTGTATGGAAAAGGAACGCTACTTAAGGCTTACCATATGCTCTAATAATTTGAGCTGCTGATTGTGGAGACTGGATGTATTTCTAAGGACGGGTACCTCCGTGGTCTCATGTTCCTCTGACTGGGTTACAGGTGTGCTGACAACGTATTAGAAATGTGTTTTCTAACTGACCACTCAGTTACTGGTCTTTCATATTTAGAAGCTGTGTTGTAAATTGGAAACGATAATACAATTAGAAATGCATACAGGTGGTGTGGACCAAGCCAAGGCCAATGGTGCATTCATATGCTCTTCGGATGGTTTCTTTTCCCAAATTGGGAAGTCATTCTTCAAACTTTGATGTCTTCATGAGATTTAAGATAAAATCGGAAATTAACATGGACATACTGGATAAGTGAACATTGAGTTGAAGATTAAAATGGCAAAAAATGCAGATATTTTATGTTATTCTCTATTATGTCATATTAAGCTAACATTCTATGATGTTTGGACTTTTCAAAGACATCACCTTGGACCTTTGAGGACAAGGGATAGACATATTTTTAGACCAGATGATTAATCTCAAATACCATGGGCAGATGAATCGATTAATCTTCTGTGACTTCAACCAAGTGTTTTAGGAGCTTTCACGTAAAAACATCTTGGATATGGGACATTAACTTTGGTCTTTGGTGTGAACGCTGTGTCTTTGTACACCCAGCCTCACCATGCCTCAGCCATTGTGTTTCCTCCAATGGCTGACTCTTATAGAAGCTGTCACTTCATAGAAAAGTTCAGTCAATATAATAACAACTCTGTACGTTTCTATAAGCGTGACATGAGCTAATCTATGACCCTCCAACTCAGCGGTGCCATGTATGAAAGTGGCTGCATGTATGGAGTTTGCTGTGAATGAAAGCTTTCAGGTCTGTTCCTGGTCTTTATCTCTACCATCTCCCCTCGCTCAGCTCTGCTGGAAACACATACAGTCTACATATTGTGCATTGAAGTACATACTTTGGCACATTTCATAGATTTAAAATGTATGAAATTGGCCTAAATAAATAATCTGTGGAAATATATGTCAGATGTCACAGATGTCACTTCAGAAGTGTGCTTCTTAAACTGTGGGCTGGGTCCTAACATGGGCCGGGGGCCTGGTTCTAGTACAGTGGTTCTCAAACCTTTTCTGTCAGAGAAAAAAAAAAGTCGGGCCCCCTCAACACAAATAGTCAGGCTCAGTGGCGGCGCCATATATTTCTTTTGGGGATGCTGTGGGGTAGCTTGAAAATGTACCGGTCGCTACAGTGGAATTTTCTACTGTAACAATCCCCATACATATACACAGTGTACCCGCGACAGTTACAATGAAGGCTCGATAATCAGCTCACGGCTTATAGGTGTAAGCAGGGGTAAAGTGCTGTTTTTATAGGTGGTGATTGGACCTCACATAGGGGGGTCCGAGGGCAAGCTCCCCCGGGAAGATTTATTTTTAAATATTGAAGTTAAAAGCATCAATCTGGTGCACTTTGAGAGCAAAATGAAGAGATCTATGGATACATCTCTCAACACCCATATGAAACAGAACTGTAAACAGATTTACTTTTTCTTTATGGATATTTTACAAATCACCCCCTTTTAAACTATATTCTTTTTTTAATGTCATATAGTATTTCATACCTGTTTTTCATTTATTCTCTTATTTTTTAATAACTATACTGATCATATTAACGTGTGCCTTGGAAATAATTGTTTACATTAATGGTGACCAAAATATTTGAGACCCACTGAGATAACACTGAGAGAGTCCTTTGGTTCACTGAGTCTCTCAGCAGGAGAGGACTCTCCTCCACTTTGTTGTTGAAACAACTCCTCATCTCCGTTAGCGTAGCTCGCTAGCACCAGAAGCTAACAACAACGATCTCTGGTACCAGTGCGCTATCTCTCTCTCTCTCGCTCGCGCACACAAAATGGCTCGCTCCAAACACACACAGAGCCAAGCTTTAATGAAACACAGAGACCCAGACGTAATAGTACTGTATCATATTATTTTTGAATCAATAATAATCATATCATATCAATCATATCAATATTTTTTCAATTTAGGATTTATTTATCTTTTCTTTTTTTTTTATAACCGTTTTTCCTCCTGGTCTCTCGCGCCCCCCCTGGCATGCCACTTTGAGAACCACTGTTCTAGTAGAAGCATGAATGGATGTCTATTTCTTATTGAGGAAACCTATAGGACAAAACTGAAGTGAAACATTGAGCCTAAAGGTGGAGATTTTTTGTTAAAGTGAGTTAAAAAGTGAGAACTGTTTTGTTTAAGACCAATAGTGTGAGATTGAAACGATACTCTGTATGCATATCAACTGGAATAAAACAAAAATAGGTATATAGATTTTCCGCATACTACAAATAACCAGAAAAACCGATGGCGATATTGTGAATACACATGTTTAAGAGGACCATGCAGAGAAAACATCTGTGGCAGAACTTAATACAGCTCATAAAAGTGCTGCAATGTTTACAAGAACGCTCCAAATCATCAATATTTTTACAATTATCATGTATGTTTTGTTTGAAGTAGGAAAGCAAATATGGAAGTAGTTTTCGTCTCCGCAGTGAGTCACTGTATGAGCACCTACTCTTTAAGAATGTCTTCTGTAAATCAGATGTTGATGTTTTTCTGTGTGCCAGTAGGAATTCATTGTTTTTTCACTGATCCAAGATTGATATTCAGATGATTGAGTATTCTGCGTAGAACATGATGTACCTCCATGGGACGAGACAGCATCTGACTGTCGGTCAATTAAAAGAAAAAGGGGGGAAATACATGGGCTTGTATTGTATATCACAAAATTCCGACATTGTTGTAATTTTGCAAACACAATAAACTGTCTTTTTTCTTTCTGACAGAATTTCAGGCCAATGTATTGCTTCATAACAATTATTAGCAGTATGAGTAAGAAACAGAGAGTTAGTTGTCACAAATCACCTGGCATATTAAGGCCCCAAAGATGTGTTAGTGGCCAAAGGCTACATCATACTTGAGGCCCATTTTCAGGAAAAATGCTGAACTTTTTTAACATTATTTTCTGTTTTTACTTTCTGCCTCTTTCCGGGGCATCAATCATACTTAATCAAAGGTGTCTGAGTTACGTTTCTGTTTGCAATTCCATGACTTTGGCACACCAGCAGGCTGCAGGTGTTTCTTTTTTTTTCTTTTGAAGTATGAAACTTGCTCTTGTCAAGGTGGACTGCTGGTCAGAAACATTTTTTATGTGAAATGCTTGTGGTTGCTGTAGTCATTCTTTCTTAATTAAAAAAAAATGTGATCCAAAAATGGGTTCTCTCCTTAGAGTGTGTGAAACTGTACAGTTGATCCACACAGTGAGACAAGTATAGTTGGCTCCATCCAGTTGTAGAGATTAATATTATAGGGAGAAAACAGATTTGTTGATAAGATGTTACCACACTTTTTTTTAACCTTTTTACAAGATCTTTTTCTGCCGCATGGTAACTTAAATACCTTCTACATTCTAAAGCATATAATAGCACTGGGGGTGGAGGGCTTCAACTTTTAAAACCCAGTCCCCAAAAAACACATTGAATTCCCTTGGGGACATGTCAGAATTGATGGTTTACCTCCTAGTATAATTTGCGTGTGTATACGTATTTGTATGTGTGTGCCTTTGAAGATTTGAAGTCCGCCCACCCTTCTGTGGCCCTACATTGTGCCGAACAGCCCCATTTGTCCCACCTTAATCCTCTGACGCAAACTCACATAAATCACACTGAGTTGTTCCTAGACGTGGGCAGGCTGGGAAACTCTGTCCCTCTGTCCTCTCTCCAACTCCCATGGAGAGTTTAGGAGCTGCTGGGTATTCGTTTAACTGACCACCTGTATTGATAATGATTTCATCTCACAAGCAGAAAATAAATGCATGGCTCTTTTGTTCTTCTCCCAGGAGAGCCCTTAGATGATTTAGATAGGTGCATCAATGAGATAAAAGCACTCCTTAAAAATTGTAAAGAAAGACTTCAAAACATCTTAAGAAATAAAATAAAAAAGCTAAGCATGGCTTTTTCATGTTTTCAAGGTCTACCAAGCTTTATGCACATGGGACATTTTTCCTCTCAGATTGACTAAGTACTTGCATTCACCTAGAAGTAAAGAAAGATGTTATCAAATTTACAGATCAAATGTTGACATTGCAGTTTTCAGTACTACCCCTTTAGGCATCTCCTAAAGCTTTTACCCACTTGGACAAAGTTTAAGCCAACACGTATTAGTCGTAGAGATGGGTCAGCATCATGGCACCCAAAGTGCATCGAGGCCGACCTCTCTATCGTAGGCTCTGGGCCAGATTAAAGTGCCGGGGCTCTTTGTTTACACATCTCCGTGGTGCCACGGCTGAGCAGGCCCAAACAATGGGCCCCTGCTCCCCCTTGTCAGAGTGAAGGGAAGAATGGAGACCTCTTGACATGGCAACCTGAAGCCTCAATGCCCCCACTTCACGTAGCTGAGAGGGTCAGAGCGAGAACGAGAGGAAGAGGGGGGAAGTTAGAGATAAGGGAGGAGGAGAATGGAGAGATGAATATTGGAGGGGGAATGAAAGGTGGCACATACAAGGGGGGTTAAAGCATAGAGGAAGAAGGATAATGAAGTAAATGAAAACAAAGGAGAGTCTATGAAAATGGAAAAGCAGAGGGAAAAGGGACAAAAATGTAAGTTATAAACTGAAGCGTTGAGGAGGCAGCAGAATTTGAAGGGACCCGAGGAAAAATAAACTGTTCAACCTTTTTACCAACATTTAGACGAGAATATCGAAAGATCTATTTCATTGTTATGGGTTTTAGTTTGATAAGGTACCGAAGCCATAAGGCAACTAGCTTAGCTTTTTAACACGTAGCTTAATTCAACAAGCCTAATTATGTTTATTGCAATCTCTAAAGCCTATTTTATTCAATCGCTGCTTATGTTAAACCAGGCTAACTGCCTCCCAGCTCCTACTCCACATTTAACGTATAAAGCTGGACATATTTTTGGTTTGTTTGTTTGACAGAAGCAGTACGGAAAAGCTAGTGTCCCAATTTGTGATGAAACTTGGTGGAAGGGTCTAGCAGCGGACAAGGAAGAACCATTACAATGTTGGAGTAGATTGGTTTTGGCAGAGGTCTGCGCTCCAAGTGGCCTCTCTAGTTTCTGTATTTAAATCATGACTGGGTTTTCCTGTGATCTCCTGAAACAGTGCAGTTAGAAGGGTAGTAAATGTCTTGTTTCAATTTGCTTGCAGTTCCTCATTAGCTTTCAGAAGTGGAGGTCATCACTTTTGTGTTTTTTTTGGTCGCAGGTCACTTTCTAGGCAACAATACAGTCATTGATGTGCTTCGTCGCCAGGGATACGAGGTGGAGCACACCCCTGCTGGGCAGCCCATAAACAGGTACGTTTACTGCCCAAAGGCCCTTAAACACACACACACACACACACACACACACACACACACACACACACACACACACACACACACACACACACACACACACACACACAACATCTTCCAATTTGATATAAGCTTTTAACTTAAAAAATGTATTTGATTCATTCTCCAGAAATCCAAATGTCCCTTTTAAAATCATTGTACTTTCATGCAGCGTTTTACTTTGTATTGTTTATGAGTCAAACTCGCCAAATATCATTTAAATGCTTGACATTGTACAGTTATGTTTGCGTAATCTGTAACCAAAAGAAAAAAAAGGTTTTGTTTGACTAAAAACAGGAAAAGGAAAATTAAAACATCCAAAATACCTTTAAACTTTACCCACACAACCATTCAAATCTGAAAATCAACTTTAAAACTATTTATTATAAAAGACATAATGGGTCAAGAGTAATTCATGAAGACAAAGATGAATGAGTAATATGCTTGGGGCCGTTTCTGTTCCAGCATGTTTTATATAATAATTTTCCTTAAAAAGCGTAAGAAATGTCTCTGTAACAAGAGAAGACGGAAGAGCCTGACAAAGAAAATAGCGTGGAAAGTGAGAAATACAAAATTGACAGATAGATAACCAAGCAGAAAATATTATGTTTCGCCGTAGTTGTTGCCCATTATGATTTCTTCTCAAAACACAAGTCTGTCAAACTCCAAGGCCCATATTTTATCACTTAAATGGGGGTAAGGTTTCAGGTCCCGTTCACATTCACCGGGGCAACCGCTGCCTCATGGCCCTGACAGGAATATATATTTCTTTCAACTTTCTCGCTGACTGAATTTCAAATGGGAAATCATTTTCCAAGCACAACTCTGTAGTTGGTCTGTGTTCATTTGTAGACCCAAAACAGATGTTAAAGCTCTGCTTTGACCTTGTAAGAAAATGTGTTGTCTGCAAATGATGAAAAATTGCACTCTACTTATCTGTTAAGCGATTCTACCGGTGCCCCTTGTTTCCTCGCCTCGTCATAATAAAGGGTCATTTTTTAGTTGACGTTGGTGATCACATATTATAAAAAAAAGGCTATTTTCATTTCATTTTTTCAAACCTTTATTTATCCAGGTGTATTCCATTGAGATCATTGATCTCTTTTTCAAGGGAGACCTGCTCAAGTAGGTTCCACATGAAACATAAAAACATAAACAGAACAACAAAAAGGACATCATACAGCATCATTACAGGGTTTACAATTTACAATACTATCCACATGAGCAGGTACCAACAGCTTCCGATTGAGTAGCATCCAACCAAGCTTTAAAAACATTTAGTGGCACCAGATTGCTCAGTTTCCATTTCAATTGCAGACTATTCCAAGACAGAGGAGCTGCACATCTAAAAGCTATCTTCCCTAAGACAGACCTAGCAGTTGGCACATTTAATAAAACCACAGCATGCGATCTCAGGCAGTAGCCACTTACAATTCGCCGTGAGATCAGGGAGCAGATGTAGGATGGAAGTTTCCCTAACATGGCTTTGTATATAAAAATGTACCAGTGACTGAGCCTCCGTACAGTTAGTGAAAGCAAACCAGCCCTTGCATACAGGGTACAGGGATGGGTTAATGCTTTACAGTTTGTAACAAATACTACAGTGGCAAACAAAACAGGAAGATTAAATGTGGTCTCCTTAAAATATAAGATCTCTAGCCATCTAAAAGCAAATAATTGGTAAATTATTTAATCTCTAGCATCTAAAGCAATATTGGTAAATTATTTAATATCAGAAGTAGTAATAAGGATGCCGCTTCTATCACATTAGTATGCATAAAAAGTTACAGGTGGGCCCATCCCCAATTATGCTAATGAGGTTATTGAAATGACGTTTAAAAGTGAGACAATCATCAAGCCAGATACCAAGGTATTTGTAACAGGTAACCACTTCAATTTTTATTCCTTGCGTAGTCACAATATCTACAACAGGCTCTGGTGTCTTTTTAGCTTTTGAAAAGAGCATTACCTTGGTTTTATCAACATTTAAAAGAAGCTTTAGTTCAGAGAGCTGAGTATGAATAATGTTTAAAAATGCTTGCAATTCAACAACAGCCTCCTTAATGGAGGGACCTGCACAGTAGGCTACATCACGGTATCGTCCGCATAAAAATGTAAGGTTGCTCCATCGACATTTTCACCTAAACTATTGATGTAGATGGAGAATAAAAGTGGACCTAAAACAGAAACTTGAGGAACACCATTAGTAATGTTTAACCACTCAGAAGACAGCCCATCAAAGTGAACACATTGGGACCTTTCAGAGAGATAGTTCACAAACCACCCTACTGCATGGCTGGATATGCCAATACTGAGTAGCCTCTGCTTTAAGGATGCGATGATCGACGGTATCAAACGTTTTGGACAGGTCAATAAATAGAGCTGCACAACTCTGCTTATTATCTAAAAAACTTGCCACATCATTCACCACTTTCATTGTGGCAGTGATGGTGCTATGTTGCTTTCTGAAGCCTGACTAATGTTTAGACAGGATGTCATTTGTACATAAAAACCCCTTTACCTGCTCACTCACTAGGCTTTCAAGAACCATAGCCAGAACTGCTCATTTAGAGATGGGCCTATAATTATTTAATAAAGTGGCCTCCCCTCCTTTTAGTAGAGGCAGGACATACGCTCACTTCCACAATTTTGGAATTGTGTTTGTGCTGAGGGAGAGGTTAAAAAGAGTAGTGAGAGGTGGAGCAATAAAATCTGCAGCTATCTTTAAAAAGAAAGGTTCTACGTTGTCCGGGCCAGCCAGTTTCTTAGGATCTAACTCGGTTAAGGCTCCATGAACAACATCAATTGTAAAAGGAGTAAAACTAAAAGGGTTTTCCAAAAAGACATTCATTGGCTTTGAAATGTCAGCACTAAATGTACATGATTAACAATTATCTCTACATTATTTGTTATTTGACAAGCTGTTGATCAAGAGATTAGCTGATGCCTAACATGGTACTCTGTGATTAACGTGTAGAGCAAATACTTCCTTACATTAAAGTAAACTGTGTAAAAAGTATATTTAATGTTGTCTTAATATACTTTAATTTACATTGCGAAATGATTGGCAGATATTCTCAAAAGTACTAGTTATATGATTTGAGAATAAAATGCGGTATTCAATCATTTATCATAAACAAACTTCAGATTTTTGTAAAAGGAAGTCTGATAGACGGAGGGAAAGCTGTAGGGATCTAATATTTGGATTACTTTAATGTTAGGAAAAACAATATGCTGATGTTCCTTTTCCACTGGGCTCTATGTAGATCCTTACACAGATACATCTGATAAAACCGGCCACCAGTGAAGTGTTGTTGAAAAGGCCGAGCTAAGCAGGGCTCATACCTCCTGCTGTGAAGCATGTAGTGCAGTCTAGCATAGCACACTGTGCGGGTGGCTATCTCTGCAGATCTGTGCTCTGTGTGTGTGACTCAATGAATGAGTGAGTCTACTTCCACACACACACATTTTCACACACGTTTGATGTAGGATTATGAGCCTGAGATGAACCTGTGTGTGACCCAATCACACTACATTGCTTTCATAGGTCCATCTCTGGAATTCATCTTTTAAACAATACCTGGGTCTGGAAATATATCTATGGATATATCTGCTAAACTGCAGCAGACCTTGTATCAAAATATTTGATGATATTCTTCCTATTCCAGTAGTACAGTACAGGAGCCGCTGTGATGCAAGTCAAATTTCAGACTTGATCATTAAAGTATTATCGTATCGTATTGTATTGTAACAGTCAGTTTTATTTTTTTTGCAGAAAATCTTGTATATTTTGTCCAAGAGACTGGATGTTGGTTCACTGTATCCTCAACTCCTCTACTATTTCCCTTTCATCTAATTTGATTAATTATTAGATTTACGTATACGTTATTTAATTAACGATATTGTCCTTTCTAAGATGGATTTTGAAACCTAACAGCGTGTCCACTATGTCCTACTCTACTGGAAATCTTTATTTAAATATTTAATCATCAGACTTATCGAGATACTGTAGCTCTGAAAATGTTGTAGCTTATCTCATCATGGAGAAGCAGCTTTCGTAGGGCTGGGTTCAGAACAGTTATTCCAAAGGACAAATAAGGAGAACAATTCCACAATGAATCACAAAAACAAGCATAATCAATTTATTCGCCATAAATCCATTTGTTCAGGATAATACTCATAGGCAGTTGATGTCTCAAAGATGTTTGGCTTTTGGTGGACCTGAGTTGGTCTTTCCAAAACCAAACTTAATTATGTTTTGGCATCAATTCGGCCCATGCGGAGAATTTGAAAACCTTAACTACCATGCACCCCACTGACAGCCGCCTGCATTTAAATAAAAATGGAAATAGAGGAAAATAAGCATAGTTGAGACTCACATTTGTCTGCGTTATTTGCATGCAAACAAAACACATTTTTGAAATGCAGAAGGTGCAGCTGGTCTTGGTTCTATTTATTAAAAACAGAAATAATTCCACAAGCTCATACCATTCAAATCAAGAGTTATCGATTAAGCAAATATGGCAAATCCTTCTAGCTCTTTCTTTACAAGTGTCTCATATTCCTGTGATGTGCGCCCTCTAGGAGAGCATCATCTCCGGAGTCAGAAGACCTCTACGATGAGTCCCCTCTTCTGGAGCCTTTCTTCCACGAGCTTCCCCACAAGGAGGACGATCAGGGGCGTTCCTTGGACGACGATCTGTTGCCCCACATGCTGCTGCCAGCCGATAGCCTGGAGATGCTGGAGAAAGCGAAGCGGAAAATGCTGAAGAAAAAGAGGAGGAACAAGCAGAAGAAACAGCGGCACCGGCATTTCAACGACCTCTGGGTTCGCATCGAGGAGAGGTAAGAAGTGCGAAAAGAGGATCTAGTTTCTAATATCCGTCTGTCATCAATGACTTGTCTGTCTCTTTGTTGTGGGGACAAAAGAAAAAAAGGATATAACTAGGAAAGCTGAGCGAAAAAAGAGAAGAGAGAGGGGAAATTGAAAATGTGTAATGCAGTCTTTCCACATGTCTATAGAATAGACCCGACACTTCCTGGTGGGATGCCGCAGGCTCAAACAGCCACCATATCACATCACCATACTCTTCATGCAGTCTGCACACACTTCACCACATGTTCACACACACACACACACACACACACACACACACACACACACACACACACACACACACACACACACACACACACACACACACACACACACACACACACACACACACACACACACACACACACACACACACACTCTGCAGTGGGGTATAAGTCCAGACTAGTTCCTAGCTGGTATAAGTGTCTTGGATGTGAAAAAAGCCGCCTGGGAATTCCTACTAAGTATCCGGTTTTGGTCTCACAGTAGCTCCAGGCAGGCACTAACCGGACACCAAAACAAGCTCACCTTTCAGACTAAAAGGAGTGGTCTGCTGTGTTGAAACTTAATTTATTTTGTTGTAAGGGCAAACCTTTATGTTGCATGATTGTGCATGTGGGCAGGGAACAAAGAGATTAATTTGACCCGGCATCTGTTTTCTACACCCACTTATCCTGCTCATAGTTGGAAGCTATTTCAGCATGCATTGGCAAGAGGCTTTAGAGTTTCTAGCCAAAACCTAAAGTCAGACAACCACATTCATACACACCTACGGGCAATTATAGTTTCCACTTCACCTGATCTTTGGACCGTGGGAGGAAATGTCACACAAAAAACGAACTAGGTCCTTCTTAAGTTAATCATGGAGGAATTTCCATTTTGGGAATAATGGTCAATATCCACACGAGTGACTTGTATTAGTAGAAAAGGGAAAAATAAAGCCTGCATTTAAAAAACGAACTCTATTTGTCCTATTATCCAAGGAGAGATATGTATTTTACTGCACAATCATCTGGGTTAAGGTTAAGATGACAATCTTATTTTTTTTAGAATTACTCAGCAATGCAATTACATCTTTTTATATATGTTATTTTTTTTTTAATGACTCCTGAATGAGAATGTATTTGCATGCTGTAGTCAGCCCTCTCAGAATCTTAAGTTGTGTGAGATATACCTCTTTTTCCTATGGCTATAACATAATGCTGACTTATGAGATGTTTGTATATCATGCTGTTGCTTTTCAACAGACTTCTTCTTCTTCTGTTAACACAGTTACCTTCAAATAGTCTTTTCTTGAAATGTTCCCATGGTGCTACGGTTTACTTTCCCAGGTTATGAGCGAACCACAGGTTAAAGAAACACAAGAAATGTGAGGAAAGAAAAATTCATTGTGGCAGTCTTTTTATTTTTACCTGGTTAGCGTATGACTATGACAGTGATATCTAAATTATGATTATCCTTAATTGCAGCTAACCAGCAGGAAAGAAAGAATAGACCATGCAGGTCTCTGCTATTCAGAATTGAGTGACTTCTACCTCTGTATGAACATGTATTTTTCCATAAACAGTACAAACTATTTCAAATTAGTGACGTAAAGAGACCATACAGTGCCTGTTCTTCACCGAAACAGAGGGCGTTTGTGAGCGTTTGTGTACATTATGTCTGCAGAAATGTTTTCTCTCCTCCTGAGAACCTGCATTTTGAGCGGAAAGGAAACAGACTGTTTGTGTACACGTGTTACAAAGTGTACACGGTGCACGTCTTTGTATATTTGAATGTCTGAAAAGGTAGCCCATTGGAGGGAGTCCACAAAAAAAAGAAGCAGCTACAGTTCTCTGTTGTATTTGATGCTCGGCCACAGAGCGATGTGTCACACCTGGTTTCCGTACACCTCTTCTGGCCCTCAAAGCAAAATAAACCCGCTTTGTAACTTTGTAAAAAGGCTAATATTTTCCCTTGACTTTCAAATATCTGCTTCAGTAATTTACACATTAAATGAACTAATGTGGCTTAAAAGGCAGCAGCTCAGTATTCCCTACTTGGTCTGAATTTATGTTCCGTATTAAAAAAAAATTAAGAGCCTGAAGCTGCAGGCAGTAGCACTCGAGCCAACACAAGTCAATGCTAAGAAAACATCATTAACTACAAGTATCCATAAGTAATAAAAATAAACACTATCTATCACTCGAGTTGAATTTTTGAAGGGAATTTGTCAACACTTTTTATTTGCTAAAATGCCGCATTGATTCTACAGCAACTGGTTACGAGTCAACACACTGCCTTTCTGCACTTTCATGTTTAACTGATTCCTACACAGAATATATTTAGCCATTTTATTTTGCCTGGCGCTTAACTGTCTTAACTTCTCCAACTGTGTAATTTCTTCAGCCAAAGACATTGGAGTCAGCCATCCAAACTCAAGAAGCAATGGCGATAGACATTGTCAAAATGTATTCCCCTATTAAACAGAGGCCTATAGTAAGTGCAGTTAAGTGTAAATGCTATCTTGCAATCACATTTTCTTGTATATTGGAGGCTATCCTGCTGTGCAAATTTCAATAATGTGTGTGTTTGTTCAGCCTGGCCTCGTCCCAGTCAAAACCACACGTGCACTGCAGTCTCGGCATCAAACAAGAAAATAAAAATGATTTAATTGCTGGAATTGTTTAGAAAAGGGCAGATAAAGAGACACATGCAGGATGTATAATATTGGCATTGGAAGACAAATAGAGTAGAAGCAGGCCGGCTGATTGGCTGTTGGTTTATTGCCACGAGCAGATCAATGAGCTGCGCGCCTCGGATACATTCTCTGCTGATTGGTCGATGCTGAAACAGTGGATTGCTTTGTTGAGAAGTTTCCCTTTGTAGCTTTCCCCATCATTAATATTTCCATTGTTTGTTTTTTTCCTGCTTTCCGCTTATTTCCGCTTACAATTGTGGATGGCATAGGGATGTAGAGAGAGTCCTTTTTTTAAGATAACACCATCATTTTCCTTGGTGGTGGTTTTAGATGAGCAATGACAGAGCGGAATACAACAAGGTCCGGAAAAAAGACAAGGAAATGAGGAGATAATTGTATTTTACACACCCAATTTCCTACCATTGGTGCCATTTCTAATGTGCCATCTTTGTTATAGCGCTTCTTTGCTTTGGCTAAATGTTGCTAAATCCTGTTGGGTGCATTTAAGTAGATGACCTCAGATTATTTTCCAACTGAGCCCTGCCTTCCTCTAACCATCGAGGAAAGCAAGGACAAAACACAAAATTGGATATCTCTTTTTTTAAATAAGCTAAAATCTTCTTGAAATGTGTGTTTACTGGGCTAGGTTTAGGGTTAGAGCTAATGTTGCTAAGTTAAAAGGCAATCAAGCAAATATTTAGGGGGAATTTCAAAAATAAATAAACATTGTTTTAAATCTAATGTTTCTATCTCTCCTACTCTACTCTCATGTCTTTGCTCTACAGACCTATGGTCCAGTCTCCACCTCCCCCACTGGTTCGCATCGTCAACGGTTACATCACAGGGAAGCCGTCTCATAGAGCCCACAGCCACAACAACCACCATCACATATCTTCAGCATCGAGCGCCTCCTCATTCTCGCCATCTTCACTTGCATTCCTCTGTACATTGCTTGCAGTGGTCCAAAAGATATGGACTGCGATCCTCTTATAGAGCGTTGGATAGGACGCTTTAAAACAGTCAGCCATCATGAGAATAAACTGTTGTCTCGTGGAAGGCGAGGTCTGATCCTGCAGCGTTTGACCGAGAGGAGGCGGCATAAGGGCTTGGTGACTCAGAAAAAGAAAGCGTGGAGAAAGGACGTGAAATCGACTCTAGCTGTCAGGTAACAGTACACTCCATGGGTGTTAGGTTAGATCAAGTTTGTGTTGAAAGGTAAATCATGTCAGTAGAGCATGTCTCTTACAAATTGAGGCCTTGATGAGCATGTCAGTTCATATAACCTCATGTTTTTTCATTGGATTATTGGTTATTTTACACACCAGAGGTGAGTACACAGGAGAGGAATTTCAAAGCTGACAGAACTGAAGCGTTATTGGACGTTCACTGACATTACGCAACATATCGGTTCCCGTAATGTTCATGATTCAAAGTTCAAACCTCGCAGAATGTGAGATCTCACTGACGCGACTGTTCTGTGAATAAACAGGAGAACCATCCTGAAACTATTGCTGAATATCACATATCTTCAATAAGTACAACTGGAACCATATGTTCGTGTGTGTGTGTGTGTGTGTGTGTGTGTGTGTGTGTGTGTGTGTGTGTGTGTGTGTGTGTTTTGGTGAGTGTGAATGAGCGAGTGTGTGTCAGACAAACAAAGTCGATCAGCTCTTAAACCCCCCCCGGCCTTACAGACAGAGGTTTTCCTCTCCAGATGTTAATTTATTCTTCCATTTTAGAAGAATTTGTTTAATGTTGCATAAACATGTGAGAGGGGGAATTGTACATATTGTTTCTAAATATTATAGATGTATTTTAGAATTATAAAAAAAAAGAAAATTATCAAAAGTTTTGTTGTTGTTTATATAAATATATAAATAGATATGCAGTATATTTTTGAAAAGAGAATCAGGAACTAACCAGCATAGCCCGTGTCATGTGTCTCGCTGAAATGACATTTTTGAAAGGGACATATGATTGTATTGTACTTTATGTATCAGTGTTATCTCTTGCTTTGCTGTGTGTGTTTTATTCACAAAGAAATCATTTGTTTAATTTATTTAACTACTTTAGTTTTTACTTTAGACCATACTGTATGAAACATTCCCAGTGTTGTTTTTTTCCATTTTTCCTTTAACAACTATTTTAATTGTATTATTTGAAATGTTTTCAAGCATGATTTCAAATGCATTTGATGGTTATAATAATAATTCTGGTTTTAAATACATGAAGCTGTCTACACAGATAGACAACATACAGCAAAGTGATTTAGGCCGTACACATTTTTCTTAAGGCATGAGATGATTGTAATAGTATTACCATGACAACAATAAAATATTTATCTAGATTAAAATAAAATTCTATTGCTTGGCAACAGACAAAAGTTTGAAGTCAGTGAGATGATGTATTAACTTTTTTGATGTTACCACTGGGAGGAGTCTGATATATTGGTTATATACAGTATATATACTGAATCGCGTTTTTGTGTTTGCGCACTTTGTTTGCTGTGTGGCTAGGGTTAGGGTTAGGTGTTAGATTAACAAAAATTACAAGTGTATCAGGGTTAGGGTTAGGGTAATCAATATTTCCATGTTAACAATGGATCAAATGAAAGATAAGCTAAAGAGTCACATATCTTTCTCATTAAATGCAACAGCTACAACTTTGTAAAAGTCAGCTTAGGGTTAGGGTTAGGAAATATTTGAACCCTAACCCCCAACACACACACACACACACACACACACACACACACACACACACACACACACACACACACACACACACACACTCTTTTGCCAGTAAATGTGTGACTAATCTCAAATAATTAGTTTTTCCTCAGAAATGTATGACTTCACTATCTAAGAGATTGTTATTCTTGCAAATTCTCACTTTTCTTGGATTATTACCCCCTTATATTACTTTTTTAACTTAAAATGGCCCTTAAATGCCTTAAAGTATATTTAAAAAAGAAAAATGTAGTTGGGAGAAATATGTTGCTTACCTTACTCATTGGGCACAAACATTTAAACATTTCATAAAGGACATGCTCCATTCATCAAATGTACTCAAAATCATCATCATCCTCATTGTGGGACTGAACATGGTATCAAAATGACATTGAAATACACGTTTATTAAGCAAAATGGTTTGAACTTTGCACTTACTTGTAGACGGACGCATAACGTTTATCCCAGAATGGACATATCACATCAACTTGTATTATGTCTCAAGTCACAGTTTACACTTTTTTTTGTCGGTAGTCAGGCAGTGTGGGTGGGGATACAGAAAACACACACACACACGCAAACATGCTGCCCTGCTGCCCTGACCCAGGGTTCATGTTTATGTGAGGGTAATGTGCTGTGATAAGGCTGCTATTAGAAGCTGTTTGATGTGTGTATGTGGTCCGACACAAACAAGGCAGCTGCTCTGACAGCGCACCTCGATCCTGCGGGAAACAAACAGGAAACCAGAGCTAACAGACTCCTCAGATGTACAGGACATGAGCGCTAATTGATTTGTTATATCAACAGGAAAAGAAAGCTAATTGACTTGTTAGTTTGCGCTTTGATTTACGAGTGAATGCATGCTAGGGGAGGTCATAGAGGTCTGTATATAGCGAGAGCAATGTTAAGACAGGACTTACATGATTAACGGGTAGAAATGAGGTGTGGGAGGTATGTATGACGTGCAATAGGGTCATTGTAGGTAAAACATAAATCAGTGTGGAGCTCGAGCAGCTTGTAAGTCTGAAAAAAATATCGTCTTTTGTGTGAAGAAGTTGATCCAACCTGCAAAGTGAGGCGTTGGGATGGAAAATCTCTAAAAATATAGGTTTGTATCATTTTTTAAATCAGAATATTACCTCCAGCTACATATCATTTTTTAACATCCAATGGTCTCAATAAGAGGGTTAGTGATTCAATCTACAAAGTACTTTCTTATTCTAAATGTAACTGAGCTCTGTATCTGTTTATCAGCTTCCTTTAATTTCTTGAAAACCACATACAACAATATCCTGGAATTTAAGCTGTTTTTCATATTTCTTTTCACTTTCTATTGTTTTTCCTTCATTAAGAGAGGAGTTACCCGGCTTCATGCAGAGTCGGAGCGATTCCTTGGTGGATTGTTTCTGGAAAATCTCTATTTTAGTTTGATGGGGTAAATGGACCTGACACAAGGGTAAGGCGATCACATTCTGATCATATTCCTCCAAAACAGCACAGGTAAAAAGGCATTTACCTCTGACACTTTAATAGATTAGGTAGCAACTTTTTCTCGTTGTGTGAATGCACAGCTGAACACATGGCATATCTGTAACTGCTATTGTGTGATTGTGTGCAAGAAATAGAAAAATAACAGAGAAGAACCAGATTTCAGAAAAAGAGTCACAGGCTAAATGTAGCCAATTTAAAAACATTAAACTCACATCATGTTAAACACAGCCTCAATGAGACCTTTCCTCTGCTCTATGTAACAAAACTCTCAAAACAACAGACCATGTAAGTCACTCAGTCATTCTTTAAAATAATAAACAAACAGAGGTACAGGTTACTCCTCTAATTGCCTCTTGTTAAATGCTTTTACTGACAGATGTTACAGCTCATTTACCATAAGAAACATCCCAGAAAACATGCTGTGAACTCCAGAAGTCAAACTAAGTGCTGAATGCAGAGAAGACAAGTAGGCATTGAGAAAGATCAGGGCACATGCTTAAACTCTGATCAGTAGATGGTTATTCCAATTTGTGTTTATTTAAAAAGAATGTAGTCGTCTTTAACCTTCCCGATGCATGTATTTAAGCTTGTAAAGTCTAAATGTGGATAATAGGTGAGTCAGGTTTCAACTCAGGGGACAATTGCCTTCAAACATGATGGCTATCAATTGACTGGAGGATTGTATTTCAACCAGAATCTATTGGATGCCATTTACATTACATGCACATGAAAACATGATATTTTAATTCTCCTTATAAATAAGTGAAACTAAGATAAGTCTTTCAAATCTGTTCCAGCCCATAACACATAAACCTTTTTTAAGGATCTGTCTCTAGCTTATGGGGTTGTTGCCCTTATTATCCCCTCATTCAAATCACATTCTTATGAAATAAATATACTCTCGACAGACATTAACTCCTTAAAACACAATCAAATAAGAACCAGTCTTGTGAAAACACACAACGCTGGACTGGAGGTGGGGTTGCCAGATTGGGCAAAGTAAACCTTTAGGAATTGAAAGCAGATGTCCCCGCAGACGTCTGTTTCCTGTGGAGCACAAAACTAGGTAAAAATAAAGAAATGGCATTGAAAGACACAGGTAGTTTATGTCTTGGAAAAACTGCAATTGTCCACTATTTATCGGCGCTTTATAGCTGAAAAACCTCATTAAAAATATCAGGTGAAGTCCCTTGTGGAAAATTGGAAAATCACACCTTGCAATGCTGAAACTGGATTTAATGAAAGACAGAACGCGTGGACTGTAGACGGCCCTTTTTTCTGTTGTCTTTGATGTATCCCCATTTTGAAAATAAAAAATAAGTACATACGTATTTCAAAGAAGGGAAATACTTTCTATAAAACTGTCAACTACACGACTTTCATTTAGATTCATCGTAATTGCTCTTGTTTTTATTCCAAGGACATGGATACTAGTTTCATCCATTATTACTAATTCAATGAACCATTCATCCATGTTTACAGACAGTCCCTCTGTTCATTTTGATCCCCGAGGTCAAATCACTTTCCCATTGTTAAAACAAGCCCTGCGTCTTATTGTTTATCTCTATCCCTCACAGTCTTGCACAAATAAGCCCATGTGTGTAGAGAAGGTCTCAGTGTGGCTATTATTACTGCATCAGTCTAGAAGCCATTGCATGTGATGACTGAAACCCATGGTAATAAGTGCTCTGTTGAGTCGTCTGTATATTTATAAAGTAAATCTGCTTGGGGTTATATATAATGTTATCAGTGCACTAGCAGCTCATAGTGTTGGATTTTTATTTGTTTACATTCAATTAAAAATCTTCATGGATTGTCTAATTTAACACAGGGAAGATTAAAAGAAGAATGTATGTTTTGTCACTGTTCCATCTCCATCTAACTTTTGTGCAGTCTCTGCCTGCTTTTCTCATTCCATCCCAGCTATCAAAAGTAAAACAATGCATAACCAAATCCCAGAGACATCTTCAAATTGTATTGTGTTTGTGCAGCCAACGGAAAAATCCAACAATACAATAAAAATGTAAGTCAAATCCTCCAAATTGTAGATCTGGAACCAGCATTAAAAAAAAAGATAGATATGTACGTTTGAATTTAAACTTAATACATACAACAAAGAGGCATTATATGGAAATACTTAAAAGTATATATTTCCACAGATGGTTTTCTCTAGCTCCAACTAGAAATAATTTCTTTTCTGCCTTATACTGGCCCCCGAGGAATGGACTTTTAGACACCATAACCTTTAAATGTGAATGCTACATCTGCTAGGTTTCCCAGAAGACTTGACAGATTGAAAAAGTTTTTGTAATGCTTGCCTCCTCTGTGTGCTCACAGAAAAACTCATAACTTAAGGAACCTATTAGACTCTAAGTGAATTCAAAGCAGTTGTAAGGACAGTTCCGATATTGGAAATATTCAGGGCTTTGATTTTGTTGATTACCGAAGTCTCTGCATCTGTTTCTCCTCTTTTGTCTTTGTATTTTCCGTGAAATATTTATTCTTGATTGTTATAAGTTATAACCATACTTTCAGCAATGATTTACTTTATGGTCCACATACTAATTCTTCATTATAGAAAAGCAGTGTAGCAAACACATACATTACACCCTAAAAAAATGTTTTATAGTTGCTGGCAAACCATTGATACTATTAAAAAAGCAACCTGTCATAGAAGTAGAAAACTTAAGTTTAGGAATACAATAAAGCATTTGAATAGGACAATTAATAATCGTTATGTTTTGTATGTAAGTTGTATTTGTTTACAGTAAAGAGGCCTCATCTAATGTAAAGGTATTTTAGCAGACATTTTTGACATGCCGCAGCAAGAAGGGCACAGGTGTATGTAATAAACTTAACGATGGCTGGAATCCATTTAGCGGCTTCAGTTTCACGGCCCTATTGTGCGATGCATGCTGTCACAATAAGGCCTTATTGGGACACCTGAATGGAACAGAGCCATCGTTACTGTGATTAGTAACACCTGTGCTTCTGCTACAATGACAAGCCAACATGTCTGCTGTCAAAAAACGTCTATTTCTACAACAAGGTGTGGTCCCAAAGAACAATTCCTGAATATTTATGAGTTGGCTATGTTACTTACCTTTTTACTTTGCCCCAACAACTGCAGATTTGCATTTATTATAAGCATGTTATCTGATGACACTAGAAAAAGCGTGGTCAAGTCTGGACCTTGCAATAGTCAAGTTGCAATATGTAAAGCTAGTAATTATACTTTTGCTTAGTGAGAGCCTTAATGCCATGCTTATATCAAGTATGGAAATCGTTGATGCATAATGTGTTCTTCTTTAACTTTTGATTGAACAGATTTTAACACATTGCAGTGTTAAGTTATCAGAATATTCAAAGTCGACGTTTTGATTTTATTTGTATGCTACATTTGTATATACTTCTCCATGCTCAAATGAATTATCAAAGCGGGTTTGTAATCCTTGAACACTTAAAATTACATTTTCTGTTCAGAAGAAGTTTAAGAGCAAAACATTGTGTATGTCTGTCAGTGGCCCACAGGGTAGGTCTGCCTGTGATTGTCAGTTTATAAACAAATGAGGCATTTCAGAGCTGGCTCTACACCACAGGGTGTCACTCAGTCACAGCCCGGGTCAATGGATCCCATTCACGGAAAACATTTTTTGGGGTGTGTTATTGATAGAAGGAAGCCCACACTGGGAGCTCAAACTTGGAGTCAGAACACTAACACACACACCCTCACATCATACCAGCATTGTACAAATGTACAAGCTAACACACACATGTTAACACAATTCAATCAGACTCATACAGGTTCTGAGTGGGTTTGGTTTGTATCCATTTTCACACTGAATATACTCTAACTCAAACTAAGAGTTACCCCCCTCGGAGGTTCTCAGATTCAGCTTCAGGAATGTGTTTTCAGTGGCGACAAGACGTGGGAGAGCTGGAGCTTAAAGGTCATGATGACCTTAAGCATTATAATTAGCCTATGAGCCACTTCCCTCTCACCATACCTGTGTCTTTTCGAGTCTTACACTGCTCAGATTATATTCTAGGATGCAGGGATTGGTAGATTATTTTTGCAAGAGTAGCAGAGGTGGGAGAAGTACTCAGATCTCGTATTTAAGTAACAGTGTGCAGGAATACTCTGTTACTAGTAAAAGTCCTGCATTCAAAATGTTACTCATGTAAAAGTACAAAAGTATTGGCCTCAAAATATACTTAAAGTACCAAAAGAAAAATGGTCATTATGCAAATTGGCCTATTTCAGAATAATATATAGTATATTTTTTAATTAGAATTATTGATGGAATATAGGCTTGTGTTAATCACAGCTGGTTAAGATGCAGCTAATTTGAAATGGAAGTATAAAACATTGGGAGGTTTTGCATGTGAGAGATTCATATTATAGTGTAAGTCAGTGTAATAATGAAGATGACATTTTCCACTTAGAATAGAAAATTGCAAATTATACCCACCATAATGATGTCTCAAATACATTATAAAGAGACTGATTCAAGCTGACAGCAGTTGGGAGTTTTATGTTAATCACTCCCCAATAAAACTAGGTACAATGCCGCCCTCTGTCGGAGAGCCGAGGTACTGTTTTTCACTCAATAGAAACTTCTCCCCATGCCTTCTCAGCAGAGAAAGTATATTTTGGTGTTACTATACTATGTATTTTTTTGCTCATTTTCGACATGATTTTTTCTGATATTTTCCAAATACTATGGAATACTATGTTGTTTTCTTTTTCATATTTGAGAGATACTATACTATTAGTTTTTTTTCTGAGATTTCAGACATGCGTAACTATAGACTATATCTTGTTAGTTGATTGAGTTGTACAGTGCTGACCATTGTTCATTAATGTAACAATAGTTATTCAATGAAGCTGAACTAACTATTTTGTAATAATAGCTATTTTATTGAGTTGTTGGTATATATTATACAAATTAAGACGATTATTTATTTATTTTGTATTACTTTTATAAAACAAAAACTTATTTTTTAAATTAATTTCACATTTGCTATTTTATCGAGTCGAACCAACCAATTTGAAAAAGAAAGAAATGTTGTATTAATTGCAATAAAATGATCAGTTCAGTACTTTTTTTCAAATGTTTCCAAATGCTATATGATTTCTTTCATATTTCTTTAAACAATATATGCCATATTCTACTGTGTCGTTGATTGCATATTTGTTGACATATTATACGATGTAGTTTTCTCTGTCATGTTTTACATAATTATGTTTTTAAATGGCATTCTGAATATTTTCCTGTATTTTCAACATACGATGACATTTCCGCAACGTCTCTCTGCGGATACTCTCGGGTGTTGAACACGGTTTGGGAACAGGTTTTAGTATTACTAAGGATTATTTGGATATTTGTTAATATTATATACTATGTGGTTTTTCCGATAGTTTTCCATAGGTGTTGTTTTTGTATATTTTAGAAGCCTTGGATAGATTTTGATGGATATACTGCTCTCCATAGGCAAAGAGAAGTCCTTTGCACTGTGTTTGCAGTCCTGTTTTTTTAAATGACTATCTATTAAAAAGCCATTATAAGAAATGGGGAGTGATGTTGTTCCTGGCAGGATTTTTTTGGAGAGTAAATGTACGCTTCCACACATGGAACACCTCATTAACCCAAGGGATATTTACGGCCCTGCAGCACAGCCAGAGATTAAGACCTTGCTCGTCTTAATAGTGTCTCACCTGACAGAACTCTTCTCCAATTAAAACCTTTGTTCTGGAGCTGGTAGGCATCTACGACTTTGCTCAGGGGCACTTCGGACTAATTCCCTCACTGGTGAAGGGAAATTGTTGCTGATTGAAACACAGTTGCAGGTTCACCTTCGCTGATTAAAAAGAACAAAGAGGTAAAACAAAAAATACATTTTTCAGATCCAAAGAAGGAAGGACTGCTCTCAGAACTAATAAACGATATTGTTATAATTTAAGTCTTTAAATCAGACATAAGACAAATGCCTGGTCTTAAGAGCTGCAGTACGGACACAAAACATTGAGTCCAACATCACTGCCATAAAAAGAAAATAGAACAAAACAAAAAGGTGTTGTGCTTCCTCCTCGCCCTTTTGTGGGCTAGGAGGGATCTCACATTCATCACATCTCATTAGAAACATTTCTTTCATTTATACAGCTGTCGAGTTGGCAGGTTATTGTATCCACTTTGAAATATGGGTATTCAAAAAGTTAAGACATCGCCTAGAGTTGTGATTATAATGAGAAGCTCCTACACCTCGTCCCCTCGTGGTTTGCATTTTGATATCAAGTCCTTTTTGACATATCCCATTCATATGGTCTCTATATTTCCAAGTGTCTCTGAAACATGTCATCATAACTAATATTAGCCGAGGTATATTATCCATTTTAAACATTTTCTGATTCACCCTATGTACTCAGGCATGGAAAAACAGTATGTAAATAAATAAAAGTTGTGATAATACACTTGGTCTATTAATATATAAACAGTTTTTGATAGTTATACCTGATATGCCTTTTTCAAGACTTGTATTGCCCCCTAGTGTCCTGTAAATTAGTGAGTTAAAAGAGTAGAGTAAAAGAAGAGTATATTTTAATTGCAACTGTGTATAACATTTGACTATACAGGTATATCGCTATACTGTATACAACTTGTATTTTTTAAATAAAAATAGCCATAAGAATGAAAACAACAATTTGGATACAGTGCATTAATTCAAATTCCAGACACACAAATATCATTATATATACAGTATAATGACAAATGGTAAATAAATACTATTAAGCATGCTACATTTCACAAACTAATACAATTTGATCAGATACATTAAACAAAGTGCCTTATCTCAGTCTAATATTTCCAGAGTTTGTAGTCCTTCAGCTGAACACAACACTGCCTGTCACTACAGTTAACTGCATGTTTTTGTGACTTGTATTGTGGAAAAGGAACACATTTCACAATCTCTGCCTCCCTATAGACATCTCAACTCTTTTCTTTAGGCTGAATTCATCACCTATTTGAAAGTCGGATGGCAGTGCAACCAGCCCACTCCAAATTGCAAAAGATTATTTCCACCTCTTGAATGTTAGTGTGACGTATTTCCAAGTTCCCTGTCTCATCACCTCGGGTTCTTTCCGAGCAACTGGAGATAACATTATTGAATATAAAGCACCTGGGACCGACTCGTCACCCTGCAAAGATCAATTTCAAGTCGGAGGCTGTGAGAAAGTAGCATAAAACTCTCTGAAGTTAACCCCTGAGACATTACCCCATCCCCAAAACACCCGCAAATAAAAGGGCTTCCTCCTAAAAGGTAGAATAGAATGGGGTTCATTTAAAAAACTTATGGAAGTGGAATTGACAAAAGTAAGTTGTTAAATTAGTTTTCTGTGTTGAGCATCGACACTGCTAGTATATGTCAGTACTATCTCTAAATAAAAGCTGTTCCAACAAAAACACCCCAGCAACATTTTTGTTGGGGTCTCAGCCTCCAAAACGTACCTGTCGTGTCACACAATTACCTTTTGGGACCATACTTTTCATTCCATGTCTGCTTCCATTTCCTTTCCTGAGCTTTTCAGTGCAAGTAAGCCATGCATTTAATTAAAATGAACTTCTTCTAATACTTTTTTTAATTGAATGTGTGTCAGGTGTATGAAAGCAGTTTTATTCTGAAGTGTGTTTCAGTCCCCAAAATATGACCATAGCTGAATTTGGTGCCATAGTTTCCTTTTTGTGATTTTCTTCTCCTCTCTCAACCGCACTTCAATCTCAGTTATTCAAATTAATTTGAACTAAAATCTTCTCTGTAACAATGTTTGTCCGGGCTCTCATCACATCCTGGCTTGTCTGTTTTGTCCTCTGTCTCAATATTTGTTTTGTCCCCTCATTAAATAGGCTGCCTCCTGCACCTCTCCATGTAAGTAGTTCATGATTGCATCTCGCAGTGCCGTGTCTCGCATTTATTCTGCACAAAAGGATATTATTTTTCTGCGCTTTCAACTTGGCTTCAGAAAGACAGGAAAAAGGGACACACTCCAAAGTGTATTTCTTTGTCCTGTCTGAGCCTACCAAGAATAGATCTCATCATGTTTTCATGGAAATCCAAATATCATGTTGAGGGAATGTTTCATCTGAATGCATTTGTGGCAATTTAAAAAGTCCCAAATGACAAAAAAGAGCCAAAACAAACCCAGAGGAGAATGGAAAACAGGGAAATGGAAAGACACTGATCCCAAAGATGCTGAAAACTATGAAAACTATTATTTCCTGTGAACATGTAACAAAAATATCATGGCCAGAAAAAGAATGTATCTTCACAAAAAAGGGTTTATTATTCTTCCTACTCCAGAGGAATGTTGTATAAGGACTTACAAGGTTAATGTTCAATACAAGTAATTCAATAAGCAGTACATCATTGACATCATTAAAAGAGTGCACAAAAGGAACAAGTCATATAATGGATTTATGTATTAAGCCTTATTTTCTGTTGTCTTGACAATGGATAGAGGATGTTAGCCCTCTCCTTGACAGACTGAGAGTGGGGAATAAAAAGTTCGAGGTTGCTCTGACCTGAAAATCTCATTTGAAAAGCATCTCCGTATGAACTATTTAATATTCAGCTCATGTTGAACAGCTCAAAACTCCAAAAGAGCTAACGATAATCAAATCAATCAAAAGCAGTCACTTTTAATAGCTTAATAATTTGCTGCATATCCAGGCTCACACATGGATGGATTGATACTTTATTAGAGCTGATTTGCAGGGCGAGGCAGGTGATTGAGCATCCTGCTGCAGTCCCAGGCTCCTCTGGTATTCAAGAGTGAAGCTCCGATAACTGACAGTGACAGGGCAAAGCTGGAGCAGATGAACCTCATCGACTCCTGGAAGCATGGCTGATCACAGCAGTGACAGCAGCGGAGAGCGAAGAGGAAGACTGACACCTGAACGGGAGATATGGAGGGTCACTTCAGAGCTGATACATGAAACAAGTAAGGCTACTTCTGTCCGGAATTAATGATAACCTATAGTGATCCATGATAGAGGAGAAAAAAAGGGCCTTTCAAAACAAAACCTCTCAACAAAACCTGAGCTCACGAGTTGAGATCTTTGAACACTAGGTGGCAGTTTGACACAGAGAAGTGTTGTTTTCTAAAAGCCTTGGGGTAAAACTGAAATGTGTTTTGTAACAATCACTGTAATTGCTGTTCCGTACGGCTGATTGAAGCAGTGTTTACCTACCTCTTGATTATTGTCCGTTTTGGATTGTCCCAAATCTAATTTGATCTACAGCTCTCAGGCTGGAATATTAAACTTAGTTTGCTCAAACTTTTGTGTATTAGGAATCTGGGCATTTTCAAAGGTTGTGATAAGGTTTTAGTTCCATATGAAAATGAATTACCCACAACTTGATTGTACTTCTGGGCAGCCATTGACCTACGTACTTCCTGCCCTCTGTGCAATTCAGTGCACACAGCAGAAGTAAAGTGGCAGCTTAATCTTATTTTCTTATTTCCCCAGGAACAAAGCAGTGCTTTAGGAAAACGCACCATGTGTGCACAATGTAAGATGCAATAATAAAGTTCTTTAAACCCAAGTTGTACCAAAAGACCACCAGACTATGTAGAATTGGATAAAAGACAGGGTTTTGTGTTATAAAATAATTACCAAAAAAACAAATGACAAAGTAAACCTGGAGGCCCAAAGCATTAGTAACGCAGCCTTGAAGATAATAATGTGGACCAAATTAGAAAATAACATTTAATTGTTTTTAACCTCAGACATAATCAGAATCTGTCAATCATGTGTAACGAGCACTGAATGCAGAACATATTGAAAAGTCCCTCCAAAACAATGGCACAGTTATTCAACAGGCCTTTCAGAATAATTGCACTTCAGGGCTGAACTGAAACCTGAAAATGTAAAAACAATTTGAGAAAAGCATAATTTTCAATATTCCCTGATTGTTAACTCTGAGAGGTTTGATAATGGAAACCGTAATAGCACCTCAGGATGGGAACCCTGGAGGGACAGCATTGCCTGAAGAACATAACAAAGAATTGATTGATCATGTGGGCGTGTGTCATTAGTAGGGAAATGACTTGCAATTCTACATTATGAGTTTTAGGCCTTCAGAGAAATGACAGCGATCTTAGAGAATGTATGCCCCTGTTCAAATCAAAAAGTCCTGATAAGATTCTCTTCAAAATAAGCAAAGAATGGAAAGTAATTGGTGTGTTTGAAAAAAAAGAAAATCTTACTGGGAAGATATTCCATTATCATGCAGATTGTGATTCAGATAATGTACCTCTTCCAACACAGGCCATTACAGAACAAAGTATGTGGCTCTAATTCTCGTCCTTGAGGAATACCTTAAACAGTGTTTCTGATTTAAACTATTTTATAGTTTACTTTCTGCCTGTCACGATCTGTCTGTGTTGTGTTTTGTCTTGTCTAGATCTGTCTTTGGTTTTCTGTCTGCGTTATGTTTTGTCTTGTTTAGATCTGTCTTTGGTTTCCTGTCTGTGTGTGTTCCCTCCTACCTGTTCCCTTCTACCTGTTTTCTTGATTGTGTTCACCTGGTGCCCCTGTGTTTTCTCCTCCCTCCTCACCTGTCTCTTGTTTCCTTGATTAGTCCTGTGTGTATTTAAGTTCTGTTTTTTCTGTCTGTCATTGTTGGTTCGTCGTTTGTCTGTGACTGTGTTCACCGGGGAGTGATCTGTTTATCCGTGTATCCTTGAAATAAAGGTATTTTCAGTGTTATCTGCATTTGGGTCCTGCTTGCTTCGCTCACCCGTAACAGAACTGTTCTGCTTGGTCGCCTTGTATTCTGTGGATACGACAACCTTTATAACAAACTTACTTTCAATTGCTCTGAAGGTTTCAACAAGTGTCTTTAACAATATCTTTGAGCCGCTATCTTATTACATTTCACTTCCTCTGAACAGTCCCCCTTTTTAATATAAGACATAAATATATATTTCATCGGAAACTATAATTTGAGATTTGACAGAGATACGCTTTAAGGGTCCGACCACGCAACCAGAGTCGTTGAATGGAGAGAATGTGGATCCGGCGTGGTGGGGCGTGTTGTGTCTCTTTTGGCTGTGTAGAGAGATGTTTCATTGCCATTTGCCAATGGAGGCTAGACCTGTATGGCCGATATTGAACCTAATAGTAAAGACTTGATGTCGATAGTAAACCTACACCGACTCTCCTGTCGCACCAACAGAAACTCAGTCTCTCCGGTTCATAGTACAACTAAATTGTGGATCGACCACTTAACACGACGAACCAAATTTACACACGGCAATAGAGTTGACGATGTCACCTCTTCTCGGAAGTTTAGTCTTTAGAGTTTGGACAATCTTTAGGGGTATGTAATTTGAGGACAATGACGAACGATCCATCTTCGTTTTGGAATTATCGTTGTGTCACAAATATGTGGTTTATTGTGTAGATATAGACCAAGTACTCCCCGAGACTTCCTCTTCCATGAAGAAGGCGGTTTAGGTAGTTTATATTTCGTAGTTAGTTTCAACATAAGTAAGTCCGGGGTTATACTGTTTAACATCAAAACAGAGTCCCACGAAATTTCCAATTATGTCTTGTACTTATATGACCTTTTAAGGGGCCCACGACACTCGAAAATTTTATGAGTAACTTCTCTCTGTCACAAAGAGGAACGGTGACACACTGTTGAACTGTCTTTCNTGTAACTTTGACCATCATAATCAAACCAAGATCACACTGGTGTTAGTTATTCCCTTTAATTAAAAAAACACATTTCACTCTGAGCCTATCAGGTGAAATATTAAAACAACTTACAAAGAAAAATACATTCAGAGAGTAGATGCCCATCCATCCATCTTCTCCCGCTTATCCGTGGTCGGGTCGCGGAGGTAGCAGTTCCAGCAGAGAGCCCCAAACTTTCTTTTCCCTGGCCACATCAACCAGCTCTGACTGGGGGATCCCAAGGCGCTCCCAGGCCAGCGAAGAGATATAATCCCTCCACCTGGTTCTAGGTCTACCCCTTGGTCTCTTCCCAGCTGGACGTGCCTGGAACACCTCCCTAGGGAGGCGCCCAGGTGGCATCCTAACTAGGTGCCCGAACCACCTCAACTGGCTCCTTTCGACGCGAAGGAGGAGCGGTTCAACTCCGAGTCCCTCCCGGATGACCGAACTTCTCACCTTATCCCAAATGTGAGACTGACCGTTGAGCGGCCCTACCAGGCAAGGAGGCAGAGTCAGAACGTCCAAAAATATAACCCAACGTGGGCATTCATTAAAACAATGTGCACAAAGTTCACACAGCCTCAATCCTGCTGCTGTTCACGTGAGCCCAGCCTGCAGCCACCAGGATCTCACACACTCTCACTCTTCTCCTGCATCCGGCTCCATTTTACTTTTCTTAACCTTCTTCTTCGTCTTCTTCTTCTTCTTCGATGGAGTGGCCTGAGGCATTTGTTGCTCTGCAGCCGGCTCTGCCTTTAGTTTCTTCGAGAGAGAAAGAGAGAGAGAGAGAGAGAGAGATCGAGAGAGATCGGGAAGCTCAGCGCTCACCTTCTCCTCTTCCTCCCTCTGTAACCGGAGCTGCTCCTCTTTCTCTTTCTGCTCTCGCATCAATCCCCTGCTGGTTGGTCCTCAGACTGCACCTCCTCCTGACCGTCCACCTTCTTCTTTTCCTCCGCTGTCGTTTCAGCTGGACTCACGAGACCCTCCTCTTCTCCTGCATCCTTATCCCTAAGGGAGACACCAGCCACCCTGTGGAGAAAACTCATCTCGGCCGCTTAGTAGATGCCCTAACAATTTAAATATACTGATACCTGTAAAAGTATTTCAACAAGGCTGAGAGATCATATTTGATGAAGTAGAATCGTAGAAAAGATTCACATCTCATTTGAACTTATTGACGTCTCTACCTGCCTTTCAGTCTTCTTCCCCTCAGGTCTCAAAGTGATCACAGACTGCTCATAATGCTGTCGTATCTCATTTCTGCAACCTTTATCATCCTTTTCTTCCGATTGTTTCTTATCTTCCTGTCTGGTTGCTCATTTTGCATTTGCTTCGCACTCAGCTGTTTTCTGCTGCCACGCTGGATGAGCACATCAAGACAATCACATCCTCAATTTGTCTATCTGCCTTTTTTTCTTTGCACAGAGAGAGAGAGAGAGAGAGAGAGAGAGAGAGAGAGAGAGAGAGAGAGAGAGAGAGAGAGAGAGAGAGAACAAGATATGCAAGCTAAAAGCAGATCAATCACAGGGGTTGAGGATCAAGGCATAGGATGAAGAGGGCAGGAATGTTTCTGTGTTTCGACCTGTTGGTGGCAGTGTTGATGCTTACAACTCTGTGTTGTTGTGCTTTAGTGAACCCTTGCCACACAGGTGTCTCCTTTGAGAAAGGATAAAGACAACAGTGCAGCTCTGGGCCGTAACCGTGCTTTCAGCAGAATTTGATTTGGGGGTTTGGGAACCTTTTTATTTTATCGTTGTGAATACACAATTCGCAAAACATCCAGTGCTCCTCAATCCTGCTGTAGAAGGTCTGCTCAATCCAAGTGTTTGTGAAGAACAGCTACAAAAACATCAAATGCTCTTTCTTTCTCCCTCTGTCAGATTCACTTTCTAATTCCCATACATCAAACTCAGACTGATGGACTGGTGTTGTGTAAAAACTCTGACATTGTCAGCCTTGTATATAAGCTTTATATGGTCAAGGAATCTTATAGTTAAAATGTACTTATAATTACAAAATACCAAACTGTCTTTAGGATGTTGAATTTGTATTATCGTCTCCAAACAAATATTTAAGGCCTAAGGCACTCTTGGCCTCAGCACACACAGGAGATATAACATAACAGAGTTTTGTTTTCATGATAGACAGAACTTAAATTGTAAGTTAGTAGGAGATACAACAGTTGAGGGCAACTCAAAAAAAAACATTGTTGTCTTGCTTCAGGGCCTGGAGCTGTTTACTGACTGAAGAGAAAATATAATGAATAAAGCATCATGTGCGTCTTCCAAGGCGCATGGATGCAAATTCCTTGGTTTCACCTAACTATCTTCAATAATTCCATTATCCTATTAACTTTGGTAAACATAGGAAAATAGGCTTTACTTTGCATTAATTGGTGCTCTAGTATATTGTTTAATATAAGTTGTAGGTTTCTATCTGTGCTAAACGTGTTGAACATGTTTCCAACGAGGAGGTTTTAACATCAGTACATCAGGAAAACAGACTTCACGGTGAGCTGGCTCAGACTATGACTTCCACATTTCTTGTCTTGATCCAAGTTCTCAAATCAGACATTTAAATGAGCTGGCAACAAGCAAGCAAGCAAGCAAGCAAGCGCAAGCAAGTGCAAGCAAGTGCACACACACACACACACACACACACACACACACACACACACACACACACACACACACACACACAAAAAGCCACTCACATCCTGTTTATTGTGTTTTTTGTGTCATTAGTGACCAATGCAATAGCGGCGTTGCAGTATGAAACTGATGTTAACACAGTAGTCAAGACAATTAACTGACTGTTTTGATTACGCTCTTCTAATGAACACTCAGAATGATGTTGTCAAGCTCTGTTTGGCTGTGCAGTAAACGATACTCATATTGGCTTTAATGAGCTATGAATAGACACTGTGCGTAGCAATATTTCACAAGAGAGCCTCCCAGGCTGAATGGTGTGATTTCAAAACCAAATTCTTAAGGGAGACCAAAAACAATGCAGTACAAACCACAAATGGACACAAAGAGCATTTTAATGTGGCAGGAAATGACATGATAATCCCAGTGCAGAATCAGCCCTGTATTCAACTAGTGATTTGGAAAAAGCTACTAATGTTTTGTTATGTACTGTACTGGTTTAACAACTGTAATTGATCTGCTGATAGACAACGTTCCACCTGTTGCGCCCAGGGAGTCCTTCAAACTTAATGACACAGAACATAATTATTACAGCAGCAGTGTGTGCAGACAACTCCATCAGAGAGCTAACAAAGGATTCATTTAACTCAGGATTTGCACTGTGACATCTGAGTAGTTATCAAGGCGAAAGGTGGTTCAGATGTGTGTGCATGTCTTCCTTTAAAAACCCTTTGTGAGATAATTGTGAGAAGATGAAATGGACTATTCAGGGGAAGTTGAATGAAAACACTGTTAAATGTGCCACATTAAGACTAATCTGAAATCATGTTGCCTGGACATCTGATGAGCCTAAGTCCATTATTCACTTTAACTAGTAGCTGGCTCGTTAGCTGCTACATGTCTCTTCACCAGCTAAAAGCTTACTTTCCCTTAGAAAAGTTTGATCATGAGCAGGTTGCATACAGTGGGTTTTCAGAGCTAGCAGCAACAAATTGAAATATAGGTAATCACTTAAGCTGTTTTTTATGTAAAAACATTGATTATAGATGCTTTATTTTAGCTATATTGGCAACAAGTAATCTTCAAATCCATATTTTTGACATTCATGTTAGAAGCAACTATTTCTTGCTTTATTCCGATTTTATATATTGTCTGTATGATTTGATACAGATTAATTAGACAGATTTAAATGTAAATGAATTTATAGTTTGTCCACTCACTTTTGTTCTTTTAATACAGAGTCATGTGCAGGAGTCTAGCTATTTGCATTACTGTTCCTGTCACCATGGCGATGGGACAGGTTAGAGATCTGGGTCTTGTTCAATGTCATACTCAGTAGACAAGCCTCTTCTCATTTCTCTTCTCTTCTTTTTTTCTTCTTTAGACTATATGGTTATCTATATTCACTTGTGTTTTTTTATTTTTCATGCGTACCTTCGACATACTTAAGCTCCTCTTCAAGCTCCACTTCAAAAATCACTGGCTTAAGTTAAGATCCTTGGAAAACATATCAAAGAAATAACTTCTACTGCAAATATTACATTTTTGAGTATCAAAGCAATGCTTATATGTATTTTTTAGAGAGACATGTTTGGGCTATTGGTGTATTTTGAGAAGAAAGTCAAGTAGGTAACAAGAAACATTTATTGACAAAATAAGGGTAGATGTGATCTAAGATAACTTGCTTCCAAATGAAGCCACACTAATCTTTTTAGTTATTTAAGGACAATAGCGCAGAGGAATCAGTCCCACTGTTCTTTTTTCCTACAACTCCTCCATTTTTGTAATTTACAGCACAGTAATATTTTAAATAATTAAAAAGGGAACACTTCCTTTCTCTCTAGGGAGGTAAAATATGTATAGGACGTTATAGAGATTGAATATACTGCTGCTTCTCACACAGTGATGGTTGGGGATTTCATAAAGCACAAAGAAGGTAAGCGATTTAAATATTTTGCAGAGCTGAAGGAGTGTTTCCCATCAAGACCTCCTCTGTGGCCTCTCATACTCAATGACACTGTATAATAGTTTACACACATTTCTAATCACACCACATGAGTCGCAACCGAGGTGGTCCCAAACCCATTTACATTTCTGACAGACTAAAAGAGCTTAACAGGCTTTTGTATTTTTCTTTGATATTCTTGACTGGTTCTCCGCCTGGTGCTGACTCCCCTCCTTCATCAGCTCGGCAGGAAACAATATGCTACGAGCAATGACAACAGCGATCCAATCTACAATGATGTTATTTCCGGGGAGCATAATCAAAGAGTGTGAACTCTATTTCGTGAAAGTCGCTTCCTGACTGACTTTTCCATTCTGTCTCTCCCTCACACACACACGTACACATGTGAGATCCCTCCTTTCTCTGCATCAATACCTGTGTTATTGGCTCCAGCAGGTCAGTAGAAGGGATGAATATACTGTGAAATCCAATAATACAGGGTGCCTGCATCATAGGGGGTGATGAGGCTGTGTGAGGGGGAGAGAAGGAACAATAAGAAATGAGGTGGAAGGAAATTCAAACAATAAAAGCTTGAAAAGATTGTCCGTCCATGTGCTGAATGCTCTCCGACTGCAGCCATACAGCATAATGAGGTTGTGTACGTGTCAGGGAGCATTTCAAGTTCAGCAGGCCGACTGCGGAGATATAAAGTGTGCCCAGCTATATTAAGTTAATTTTAGTATCGCTTCAAAGGACCATTAAGCATTTTCCGAGGGCAAAACTGAATAGATATATTTAAAACAATTAATATTTGAACATTACGGTCATGAATAATTTATACTCACAGGAGGCTATATATTTGTAGATACTGTACATTGTAGGTGTTAATTCCAAAGATATGGATAAATCAAGTATGGAACTTATATATCACACATATAACACTCAAGTCCTTCAGGATATAAACAACTCTCAAAAGACTTGACGCAACATAGTGACATCACTATGTATCACTCGCGCTTCAATTGGCTAGCACTCCAACACATTATACTTGATAGTCGGGGCGGGACATCTCTAAGCGGTTGACCAATCATAACAGAGCCGGAGAGCTAACCAATCAAAGCACACTGGGCTTTGGTTTCGGATAGAGGGTGAAAAGAGGTGCTGCAGCACAGGCAGTATGAGAAAAATAGAAGTCCTTTTTAAATATTAAAGCTTTTAAAAATGTCACAGTAGATGCACAAAATACAAATATAAACCTGAAAACGAACGTAATAGGGCCCCTTTAACGTAAAAATCCTAGCACATTGTTAGCATGTTGCCTTCAGCATTTAGCTTAAAAGAGCTTATAGGCAAGTATTGCAGAAGATCCATAAACTGTTGCTTTTGTAAAATGTACATTTACTTGTTTTTTGTAGCATACTAATGTTTTAAAACTGTTAATGTATGTAACATGTATTGTTGCTGAAGACTCTGGCTCAATATCATGCCATTGTGATTCAAACAACCACTAACTGCTGAGAATGTGACATTTTAAATGCAATATGTCTCGTGCACTGGAGCAAAAAAAAAGAAAGTCTTTTGAGTAATGGTGACAAAGGAATATTCAAAACGAGCTTATCTATCCCCTCATATCTTCTCCAAAAGAGCAGATGCTGGATGATGATCCACTTTCTTCTCCACTATGAAAACAATAAATAACTGAGCAGAAGAGTAACTAGCGGGGAGCAGAGACCAGACTGACTGCATACTCTTCACAGATGGCTGTCTGATTCTGCTTCATTGAAAGAAGACAGGCTGTTGTCATTTAGGGTTTTTTGTTTATCATCATTAAGTAATTGACATGCCCTAGCATTGTTTTCCCTGCTGTCTCCCAAACACAATCAGAAACCGCTGACTTTTAACAGACATGCTTCGTTGCTGTCCCCTCAATCTGCTTGTCATGGCAGTAGAGGAAGATTCATAAGTAGTTTCACTGCTTCAAAGTTTGTCAATTATTTGATGAATATTTAACTCTTCTTTCCTCAACCTGAACCTTAATGGTTACAGAAGAAGTGAAAAAGAGGTAATGGAGAATTTTGACACAAATTCCTTGTTAAACTCTTCAACTGTAAAACTGCAGCCTCCCCTCTGCACACCTCTCATGAGGATTCTTTATCTCTGCTATGAAGGGGAGCTCTCTAATGTCAGCTGCTGAGATAAATACTATTATTATCAAAGACCGCGTTTAACTTCCCTGCAGCTCAAAAGTGTGCTCTCCCTGACACTGCCAAGACGTGCCCTTCTGATGAACTTTTTTTGTGAGAATGCACTTAGAAATCTTGACTTCAGTGGCTGTTAATGATCCATATACAGATACAGAAATATTAACAAAAAGTGCAATCAAATTTAACCATTTGAAAAAGCATTTATATTTCTTGAACTGACGCTTGCGGTAGAGGATGCCCTTTGAAATGTTCTGAAGCAAGATAAAAAAAAGACAGACAATTCGAAGCAGCTATACTAAAAATATGTGGCTATATCAACCTTCTATTGAACAGTGGTGATGGAAGAAGTTTTTATATGAAGTAAGATAACTTATACTTAGTGAGAACTTTACATAAATGTGCTGCTACCAACCACTGTATTAAGTGGATATGACAAAACATGTCCGCCTTCATTTGACTATAATTACTGAGTGATTGATGACTTCATTGCTCTTATTTGTACTGCATCAAGATTTCTTTGTTACCCTTTCAATATTTATTTCCATTGCTATGCCATTTACAGCATGCATGGATATAACAAAGCAAGTTTACTGCTGTCAGCTACATTATTAAAAGTTGTATGAGAACAGTGCTATTCAATGAAACATATACATACAACTTCCACCTATAAGCAAAGCAACTCTCATTGTTATCAATAGGTTAAAAAAAACACCATCAAAATCAAAGTCATTATACCTGACCATATGTGTTGGGCATTTAAACTAAGCTATAATAATCTGTAAATGCACCTTAAATGAGCATTTGTTGATCATAATTAAGACATTTTCCAGTGTTAAAAAGAAGAGCTGCTATAATAATGAGCGGCAAACAAAACACTCTCTGCTCTTAATTAAAAGCTGAGTTTTTCTGCAATACTTGGTCTGTTTATTTTTGTTTTCTATGTGTGTCCTTCTGTTCTGCTACCTCACTTAGTGTATTTCCTGTATTTTTTGTTTATCTCTTTATATTGCACATATGTTGCCCAACATATTGATTGTACTTCATATCCTCCGGGGAACCGAGGAAAAAAACTGTCTTCCAATTTATTTTCTTCTTTTCATTTCCTTCCTACTTAGGGTTAAAAAAAAACATCTTGCAATTTAGAACTTTTTTAATTTAATTTAATTTATTTATTCTACAGTATTTCCACTGTAGAGGACGTCAAGACTATTTTTGTACACTATCTACTTTCTTTTTGTTGCAATTTGCGAGTGTTTTCTTCTCTTTTTCATACTTCTTATGGAAAAATGTGTTTGTTTTTTGCACAATTACTCACACTACAGTATCACCAGACTGAGGATTATGTTAATTTCTATACAACACTAATGACTCCAAGCAAATCATCGCATGCAAAAGAAAACAAAACACAAACTTCATGATTTTAGTTTTTGTATTTTTAGTTTCCTGTTTTATTTTGGCATTTATTTTCTCCTTGTCTTACTTCCGGTCTTTTCCCTCCTGTACCTGATTGTCTCATGTGTTCACCTGCTGACCCTGTGTTCCCCCCCCCCTCCCCAGCTGGGTCTTATCATGTGATTAGTCTTGTGTGTATTTAGTCTTGTGTGTATTTAGTCTGGTGTGTATTTAGTCTTGTCTTCCCAGTGTTCTCTGTCGGTTCATCGTCCCCATGGTTGGTCCCGTCTGTTCTGCCTCCTTCTCCCTGGTTTGTACATGTTTATTTTGTTCTTTGTTATCAGCTTTTTTTTAAAACTAAAGCTCGCTTTAATCTGCCATCTCATTTCTTAACTACACATGGGTCCAACTTCCTGCTAAACCCTGACAACAACAGCTCTTAAAATACTAAAGAACTTAATCATGGATTAATGTTTTGCATGAAAACTTCAACAGCAAAAACAGTTTGTCATCTTTTGATTTAGAGACAAATTCAAAAGAGTCCTGCAAAACCAAAACAGCTCAATACGGAGAGAGGGCTGATGGCCAAACAGAAGTTGAAGTGTTTTGCTGAAAGCACCTCCTGTGTGTCTGTGATGCGGACAGCCACACTATCATTGGGTCAATAATGCAACACTTGGAGTTGCTTGCTGCTTTCCATTTCACACAAGTGTTTACAATCCCTTCTCTTCTCAATCTCTTCACTTTTTCTCTTCCATCCAGTTTCTCTTCATTTTTTCTCTGTCGCTCTGTCAATTGTCTCGTCAATAATGGTTGTCGTCCCTGGTTTATCGTGTGCGACAGGCGTGTGTGGAGGGTGTTCAATGTTGCCTATCATTGTCCCTGTCACCGCTGTCTCGTCTGGGAAATTCATATCAACACATCTAGATAAGTTTGTGATTGTCTAGTTTTACCCCCCGCTGCTGAACAATACACACAGACCTGCGGGAAATAAATGAAACAGGATTTAGGTGAATAACAAGCGGTCGTGAGATAAATCCCCATGACTTTGTGAACAAAAAGTGACTATTTTTTAACTCTAATATCAACCCTTCCTGTCCTGCAATACTGGCTAGCTGTTGTGTAAAGAAAACCATCTGGAAAAAAAAAGATTTTAAAGGAACTGGTAATGATTGAAGACATTGTTAAAATAACTCATAACATGACTTTGCTTTGTTGGCGAGTTATAATCTTATTGTATACGCATCTTTTGTAAAGGTGTTGTTGTTGTATTGCAGTACTTTCCTGGCTTTTAAAAGTGGACAACTGCTCCGAACCACTACGACAGCCATTTAATGATTTTGCCTTGTGATGGAGGATGCGTAAATGTCTTTTCGATAATGCTGAATAATCTGTTGCCCTCTGAATGATAAATGCCTTATAATAGCTGTCACCCTTTTAGAAACTGCTTTGTTGTATATTGCCATTTTCATTTTGTTCTGCTGTGTCCTTTTTCTCTAAAAGGGTGCTTAGTTCCCTTCAGGTTTATTTGTGACACTCGGCCAAAACCACTGAAGCCCAAATGCATCACTGGAAAAAGGCCTTATTCTAGAATCATCCCTGACACTTGTTTGTACTCTATTGAAACCTCAGTCAGTTTGAGAAAATATGCTACAGCTGTTTGTTTCTAAATAGTTTATACATGGTGACTATTTATCGAACATACTTTAGTATTTTGCTGTTTTAATGTTTTTTTCCGTGTAGATAGATAGAATTGGAGGGATGAAACCCTCTTTAATGGTGCCACATGCAGAGCACACTTTTGTTCTCTGCGTTTAACCCATCCTAGTACCAGGAGCAGTGGACAGCGCCCGGGGAGCAATGGGAGTGAGGGGGGAAGGGGGGTGTCCGGTGCCTTGCTCAAAGGCACCACGGCAGGGCAGGAGGTGAACTGGGACCTCCCCAAGTAGCAGTCCACACTCCATATTTTAAGTCTGTTCGGGGACTTGAACCGGCGACCCTACAGCTCCCAGTCCAAGCCTCTACTGACTGAGCCACTGATGAAGATCAAGTAAGATTAGCAATAACTATGAAATGACAATGTGGAAATATGTTTATTTGGACTTTTTCAAGATCCATTATCAGGTGCTGGTATACAGTAGGGCACATGTTAACTTTATGAAAGTGCAAAATGAAATTTGGCTGGAATTAAAATCAACATATGAAATCCTCAGGGAATCTTATCAATTATACTAAAGCGATTGTTCATGATGTGTGTCGCCATCATCATCCTCTTTTTTACAGCCAGTAGCATTAGTAACGTGAACATAAAAGAAAAACACAATAGCAACATGACAGAGTTTGAGACCTAGATATTATGATTGACACTATAGGCATAAAGTGATCAATCATTTCCACCTACTTTTTGAACTCCTTATCTGAGTTTTGGACCATTTTTTGTTTATTATGACTGTCAATACATGTACAAATGTTATCAGTTTGCTCTGTTTTTGTTAATTAGAGAAGAAAAAAACTCTTTTGAAAATAGGCTGCAAGAACGCAGAGAAACACACACATTTCTCTTCGGGGTTTGAAAGCCAGAGCTACTACAACATTGGCAGGTAGGTGGGAGTTTTGATCAAATGCGATCTCCTGTAAGATGATGCATTGAGGCTTGCCACTCCACTTAATCTAAAATGACAGCAATGCCTTTCATCAATTTGTCACACAGATACACTCATCGGCGAAGCATACACACACTCGCCTGTGCACACAAACATCGATATACACTCTGCTGTTTAAGGTTATTAAAAACGTTATTAAAATGGTGTTTCATGATCTGTCACATGAAAAATACCTTGCTATTTTCCCTCGGTATTATTATTATTATTTTACTTAGTATATACATAGTCCAGACTTCAAGCTATTTCAATCTCTTTAGCCAAACCAGAACTGGACATGGTAATGAGAAATTCTCCCATAGGTCCCACTCAGATTTTACCCAGATTTCTTTGCTCTTCACCTAGCAGAGAGGCAAAGTTCAGTAGCCTGCTCAACTGTCAAATAGACTCGAAATTGCAGGTAATTACAGCATAATGAGCTCAACACGTTCTATACGAGACCCCTACAATCATATTGCATTAATTAAAGTTTTAATTATCAAGCCACCGTAGGATATTTGTATGCAGAAGAGGACTTAGAAGTTTTGATCTTATACATTTTAGACCTTTAAAACTTATATTATTATTATCATTACATATTTTAGGTTATTATAAAGTTATACGATACTAGACTTTAGAAATATAGGCTTTTAATACACATTTATTGATTGTTGATATTGTAATCAGGAAGTTATTTTATGACTTTTTTTTGACAGTTTTGTGTTTTAACTTTTAACACAACACTCCTTTTTTGAAGGGTGATACATTTTGTGGAGGTCAATTTTGACTTATGGACCTTAAATGAAAGCAAAAAACAAAGCAGTTATTGTATGTTTTTTTCCCCAAAACTGTTGAGTAATTTTCAGTTTCTGAATGAGTTTTCAGAACAACAAGGTTTGGTCTGAAGCAGTGTCTGTAACCACTTTCTTTTGACAGCATTTTGCACTAACTGTCCAACATTTCAATGAAGTGCCCAAATTCTGAGTGTATTTTATTTTCTGTATCATTTATACATTTGTATATATATAGATTATATGTAAGCTAGTAATTAATTATGAGACCAGAGAGGATATTGTGTGGAACTTGTGACAAATATTGTGTGAACATTTGATTAATTTTGGACACAAACTGAAATCCACTTGACAAAGTAAAATACATTTAAACAAGCCAGACATTAAACATTAAGATTGCCTGTTATTTTTTAAACACCTCAACATTAATCTGAGGCATGCAATGAAGCAACCTGTGCTTTAAGCTAAAACTATACAACATTCACATACAGTAGGTGAGTGGAAATCTAAACATGAAGTGACCCTTTTCAATCCCCATAGATGCTAAAACATTTGAATCTGCTTCCATGTACGGCTCAAAAGAATCGTTTCATCACTGTCAGAGAGTGGCAGGTCATTTTTACATCGCAGTTCTCTCTGGAGATCCAAATCATCCATCTCTGACCAAAACCGCTCAGTACATCCCGCCCACCTCATCACACACCTCCCCTGAACACGACTCAATTATTCAGCACGATAAAGCAATGACATGTCCCTAAATGAAGTGTGTGAACATGAAACACTATGTTGTTGTTTACTTTTCATATTATACCTGGATATCTTAGCTTTCAACTTGAATCCTCTTCTACTAGTAACCTTGCAGGACACTGTTGCTGCTACTGTTGTGAAATTACCCTTTTCCTGTTTGGGATATTTCTCTTCCTTCTCAGTCACTGGTACACGTTGGATTTACTGATGTTGTTGAAATGGAGGTACAGCATAAAGCACAAAGAACTGAAAAGGGAGAGTGTAAAGTGAGAGGCATTTATTTTCCTTTGCAAAGTGATGAGTATCTGGAAATGTTCCTTTTGTATGCACTGCAGTTAAGTTTTTTTAATTTTGTATTATTCCTTTCAATGGTGAAATAGCATTTGGAAACAGAGCAGAAGTTTCATGTATCTATAACAATAAAGAATATTGATTTGGTTTAATATCATTATTACCACCTACTAAAGAGGCCCATAATTAACTTGATTTATTTGAAGACAATAAACAATGGCCTTTCTTCGGTCTCATGGGAACATCAGCTCAAATGTCTTAGCTTAAAACACACACCCAAACAAATCGTTTTTTTTAAATAACTCAAGGTTATAATTACTGTGATGTCAGTAAGTGGTTCTAACTGAGCACTGGCTTCACCTCTCTATGGGATCAGCCTTCATTAGAATATAAAGTGGAGAAGGGGTGAGTTTCCCCTCTGGCATGGTTAGAGGTAATCAGGACCATTGTTAAAATGATGGTCAAGTGTCACTGGCGCATTTGAAAACTAACAAATTAACATAATATCCTACTGCATGTATAACCCAGGTTCAAAACAGAGAAGTAAATAGTCATAAAAATAACAATAAATAGAAAAACGGAAATACATTATTCATGACAAAAACACTCATTATTTCGTGAACGTTTTTAGTTTTCCTGAGAAAACTAGCATTGTGACTAAGTTCAAAGCTGTATAATTGTTTTGAAAATAGCCGCTAGAATGTTTTCTTTTTGGTCATCTTGTGAATTAATTTAGTTTAAATTATAGGTCTACCTCGTGCTCCCCAGCCTGTACCGGTTTTGTTTTTCTTTGTTATCAGCTTTTTCTGGTAAGTTAAAACTCTTTTTGGTTAAGACTACTTGTTTTTTCTATTCCTTTGTTTAATTGTATAGGTTGACTCTTTACTTTTTTTTCCCACATACTCAACTGGAACTCAAAGTCTTGAATTGTATTTTTCCTGTATAAGGATGTAAAGTGTAAATTAAGCTAGAAAGATTACTTTTAAAAGGGGACTTACCTTTTTAGCTTGAAACTAAAAAAGAAAATCCTCAAAAAAGGAATACATGGGATGAACCTGTTGATTTAAAGCCTTTAACTTGGGAAAATACACACAGTCCTAATTTACATTATCTGGAGACTTATCTAATGTGACTGTAAAAAACCAAGACAGATAATTTATTTAGAGCAAAGAATTATTCCGAATTGTTTTCTTTCTAGCAATCTCAATTACCCCACCTGTCCAGGAGCTCCTAGTTGTGGTTGATACAGTGAAAAACATGCCACTGCTAATCATGTGTACATAAGTCGTGAAAAATGGTAACATGATGAAAGTAAAGTCTTTGGGTTCACATTCTTTGTTGCGCTCTTCACTCTGGAGATTATAAAATCACATTTCGCTTTAGGTTCCATGCCGTGCCGAGGCTTTAGCAATATGAAAGGTAATACTGTGATGATTTGCTTCTCGCTGTGTACTTAAAAAGCCCCAAGTGAACACTGAAGATTAAGTAAGTTAAAGACGGAACATCCATAAGAGAGTTATGCCTTTCCAGCAAGAAATCAATTACCTATGCCTCAGACAAAGTTGAGCATATCACTGGGAGGTGTTGTAAGTCTTTCAGCTGATACTCAGAGTTGATTAATTGAAGCCATCCAGCTGCTGAGGGCTGATTGGTGAGTGGTATAACTGTGAACAAAACGTACACGTACACATGCGTCTGATACGCAGAGGCATTGTGTGTGTAATCATTTTTAAAAAAGGATCAGGGGGAACTATGTTTCAATTTACAATCTGCTATTAACGCTCTCTGTAGGCACTGTAATTCAGGATGCTAAAGTTGATCACTAAGTTCTCTGTTACAATAACAGAGTTCCTCAAAGTATTGTTTTAGGAGGGTGCCATTGCTGCTGCTGCGAGCCATGTTGGATAAGTACAGTCTACATTCTTGGCAGGGAGAAAATGGTCTCCAAAATTTGGCGGTTTTAATGACACTAAGCTCGATGACTTCTTTCTGAAAATGATAACCATGCACTTCTAGCCTGATTGAATTGAGCTTTATAGTATATTTGAATGTGATATGGGATAAGAAAATCTTGAGTGGTTCTACCAATGTTATGATGTACCCTCCGGAGGGATTGGACACTTCCCAAAAGAGGAGTCTCAGTGTTTTATGGTCTTACTTACCAGTCAGGATTTAACATTCTACGAGATAAACACATTAGGTGCTCCGACATACACCAAGACAACAGATTTGGGATTAACATTTCTGATTCAAACAAAAATGATGGAGCATGAACATTGAGGCATTATTTCAACACAGTTATGGCACACTGTTTTCTATTTCTTTTGTCAGTCGTGTCACAGATGGCTTTTTAATTGAATTCTTATCCTAGGATTTGGCCTATTGATACGATCACACCATCATCAACATTACACAATTAATCGTCTCACATTTTGTCAGGTCATATGAGGCCTTTTCTTTTTCATTATACAGCTGAAATAATTGCTTTACTTTATTTTAATAATTTTGATATAGAGGGCCTTTTTGATAACCTCACATGTATTTGTGGCAGTTTAAAAGAAGATGACGATCGACCGTGTTTGTTTTAGAGCAAAAAATACTGTGAATGTGTCTTTTTTCCGTCACTGGAACCAAAATGGAAACTGAGCCTTTTTGACATTTTCCCATTTAGGAGAAAGCTATATGGTTAGCCTCCTGTGGACGAATGGAGGTTCTGCACAGTTGAAATCTTAAATCATAACACCAATCATACAATTCTTGTGCTTTTGCTGCAATATCCATGTAATATACAGCTTCTACCCCGAGCCTGTCATTAGAGAAATGCGACCATCAGTAGATTAAAATAACTCACAGCTTTGCTCAAGTTTCAGGGACACTTATTATAGCTGACTTTGTGATATCCAGAAAACTTTGACGGGAGCTTTGCCCTGCGGCAAGGAAAACTATCCTCTGCTTTCTCCTAAATCAGATTGCACTGCTGCAGTGCCAACTGCCCACTTGTTTGTGTTTACCATAGCCTTTGGTGGTGCATGCCAGCATCAACAAACAGAGCAGTTGTAGGATATCTGTTAATGAGCAGGCTATGTAAGAAGATCGTTTTCAGTCATCAGCATTTTTTAAATATATTCTCAGAGGGAAAATTATGTTCAATGTTCTCTATGTTTATTTTGCTGGGTTTTGGACTGGATGGTGCCCTCTCTGATGCCCCTATTTCTCTCCATCTGTCATTTTCCAAGGGGGCGGATATATCAATGTTTATGTCCCTGGACAGATGCAGTATCTCACCTCCACTCCCAGAAACAGCATGATGTGTCTCAGACAAAGCTATTTCTTGTTTTAATGAGAGGCGCGTTGCACAGGTGGTAGATGCTTGAGGTTATTAAACAAAAAATGAATTGGGCCGAATATATTTATTTTCCACTATAAATAGTGATATGTAGAGAAATGTAGCCTGAACTAAGTATTTTTCAAACCCTCTTAACAATAGGAAGGTGTTTGTGACAACACAGCTGATGTTTCCAAAGGCATTCATAACTACCGACCGATTTATAACTTTTCCTTTTTGTTTAGTTGGCTCTTCAGTGTTTCTATTCTGCTATTAAGTGTTCAGCGCTTCATTGACTGCAGAAAACTTGCAATCAAAGAGTAGCCACTTCATATTTAGTCTGCATCGCAAGACCCAACTGTAAACGCCCGTGAAAATGTGCTGCATCATGCACACATTAGCTTGGATGGGAAAGGCAGGAATCCAACAAATCCAGACGCAAGAAGTAGACTTGGTGTGCTGCTGGCTGAAGAGACGCTCAGACAACAAAGCCTCAATGTTATTAATTTAGACAATCATAAGAATGGGCACAACAAAGACATATAGGGAACCAATCTAAACGCTTATGGTCTAATTAATCTACAGCCTTCACATTATGCAACCAACATTTACTTCATAATGCCATTTTACATAATCTCACAGAATTTACATGATACATTTCTACCTTATGGTCGAAGATCCCTCGCCCTTTGAGTCTAATGTACAGCAAAGCAGCCAATAATAGCAGGATATCATTGAAGGGCTAGCTTTCCTTGAATACTGCAGTGTCATGATGTAACACACTGCAAGCGGCGGTGGGGCTCAGTGTTAAGCACAATATGTTATTTGGCTGAAAACAGTTGACCGTCTGGGTCTTGAGGTTGTGTAATTGTTCTTCTTCTATTAGTGGCAATTGCCTTCCGGAGGCTCTTGTTTGTCAAAGGTGGAGTGGAAACTCTACAATTTCTTGCCTGTATGAGTTATTGGGGTCGTGTGTGTGTGTTGGACTCTCAGCCAGACCAAGGTTTTCTGAAAGAGGCTTCAAACGACCTCCTTAGAATAACAATGGATTCATGAGATGCTGGATGCAGGGCATTGCCAGGGTAATAATCAGTAGGACTGCTACATTGTTTGGCAATTTTAGTCTAGATTTGAAGCAAAGTTGTCCAAATTAAAAGACTGCACAATTTTCCATTTGCAGCTCATTCAATTTTCCAAAATCTCATGCCGCCTTAAATTATAGTGTTTTCTTTGACACATGTTTGGTTCACTATACTTCCAACCACTTGCATCACATGTAACCATATTTGTTTTCCCTATTGCTCACACACTATGTCCCTGCAATCATGGGATGTCTTGTGGTTTCCCAGAACAGGTAGACAACCAAAAACAGTTTAAATCGACTTTATGTTGTATGTCAACATAGGTGCTTTACAAACTACTGTTTATATATATAAATGATTACTGGTTGGCATGTAGGTTTCTTATGACAAGTAGCATTTATTACCCTTAATCAAACTACTGTGAAATATATATATATTTGTGTAAGTGTGGACTGAAATATGTTGATGCCTTTGTTACTGCTTTACTAAGATTATTGTGTACAAATGCAGCATTTGTTTTTAGACATTAATTCCAGAGTACAGTATGTTTGCTGAGTTTATTATAAAACAAGCGTTGTTCAGAGATGTGCAATGAGGATGTGTTAATTAATGTGTTTTGCAAATTAAACACATTGAGATCGGACATCAGAAGGGTAAACAAACAGTAACAATACAGCATTAATAAGTCGGCCCTCACTTACCTCACACCTTGCAATTACTTAGCAGTACAGAAGTTGTTGGTCAGAGGCAGCTAAACATAATCACACACACACACACACACACACACACACACACACACACACACACACACACACACACACACACACACACACACACACACACACACACACACACACACACCCAGGAGATATACAAAATAAGCAGAAACACAGGCAAGACGTTAATCAAGTGATTAGAAAACAGCTCCGCCTGCAAGGCTTCAAGGGTTGTATGATACGGACTAAGCCACCTATTCGAATCATACCTCTTGTAAACATCCAACTTCATTATTAACATTATTTTGACTAAAACTCAACACACTCATTTTAGATAATGTACATAACTTTTACTTGCAATATGTCACAGCACAAAATGCATATACATGTCATGTTCATTCTACCTCAGATAAGGGTGAGCTTGTTTAATGACTGTATGTGTCCTACTGCCATGTTAATTGGGATTTTGTACTAATAACCAATTAATATGTAATTTATATGGGTTACATAATTAATGAGATGTTATTGTTTCCCTGCTTCAGGAGTAATCCCCTGGGAGACCCAAGGAGATAAAAGGTAGCACACCAAAAGTAATGAAAAAGTCAGTGAGTGAGCTCATATTATAATAATTTATAGGGATTTCATTTTCATTTCACAACAATGCTGAGTGTAATTTCATGTCATGTAATCAACTATCAGGAAAGCAATTACACATGAGAAGACCCTCAAGACAGTTGCTCTCAGCTGTTTTTATTCATTTATTGACCAGACATCATTCTCAATTTCCTCCAAGTGCACTTACATCTTCTACATCTAGCCACTCTCCTTAATGATCAGCAGATTACATTCAACATGTTGTTCATGTTGTTCCAGAACTGCCAGAATTGTTGTCAGTGATCATTCACATTTATTTCAATGTATTTTATAAATGCTTTGGACCCTTGCTTATGGAAGATGTCTTTTTGCCTAAAGCATAATTGTATAGATTGTTATCTACATATCTATTTATTTCTAACTGCTTTTATTTTGAACAGACTTGTCGGTTTCCAAAGCCACACAATACTTGGGCAAAAATGGGCAATAATCAATCTTTGGCTATTAGAGTTTTACTAGTTTTAGTCAAATAGAAAATGCTTACATGAAATTGTTTAATGTATGAAAAGTATAGTTGGTTAGAGTGCACAGGCCTAGAATTTTCTCTTCCCCCTCTATTTCTCTCTCAGGAAAGTGGTAGAGGCACTGGCTTGGACATGTGTTGGAATAGTATGAGAGCTTGTTATTACCCTCAGTAATTCTGGCTCAGTTTTAATAGTAGGGTTCGAGGGAATTAAAACCAGCATGATCCACTTGCCAAACTTGGCAGAAAATATTCTCCAAAGAGTTGGACCTTGCTGTGTTTTTGCCCCTTGAATAGTCTCGGGAATAAATTAGCTCTTGAAATAGCTGGTCAGGAAGTAAATACACAAAGACGGACCTCTTTTAAAACATTTCATAATTATTTTGCACTCAACATTTAAGGTATATATTATAAAAAGGAGGGGGGATTTGTAACTCCCGGACTTTTAGGAGATACACTTTTTGTACATGTTCAAAGCCAAATGGTATGTTGTGCCGAATAATATTATGAGGTTTATGTAACTGTTTTGCACTGATGGCTGATATGACCACAGTGAATGTACATTTTTATGTTGTATTTTTACATTCAAACATGGGAAAACAAGAATAAAGGTCTTCAGTCATCATAGGTTTCTCTGTGCGGCTGCTAAGGCACAAATGTGCATCAAACTACATCTTCATTTTTTTATAGAATGCTAACATGCTTGTTTTATGCATGTACTATTTTATTGGAAAGACCAACATTGTAATTACTTCATCTGTGCAATTTCTCCTTTACTATTATATTAAGTAACCCACATACTGTGGCATGCAGCATGATATCTCCAGCCCCTAACTCAAGGAGAAAATGATGTCATATCAATTAAATCCACCCTTATCACTGATATAAATCTTTCAGTGCTATTAGACAGCCAATGTATTATTGATGTGGCCTGACCGTGACACTGCAAATAATTTAATTCCAATCTGACTGGCAAAATGAAAACTGCTTCAAGTTTGATACACCTGCAGATCACACATAGCCTACTCACGTCAAATGAAATCACACTTTTCATTTTTAACTCAGATCAGGTCCACCCAGCCTAAGTCCCTGCTGGACCACAGCATTTGATTGCCCTCAATTACTGAGCACTGAAGCGTGAGAAATGCAGTCGCCTATTTACCACCGACCTTGACTTACTCACTCTGTCTCTTCTGACCTGTCTGTCTCTGCCATGCAGTGGTAACTCGGGTAGTAGCTTAAGTTGTCCGTTTGTACTGTGTTTACCATTTAATAATGTATTTATGCTGTATTTGTTCTTAAACGTCTTTTGTTTTTATTTTGTAAAGCACTTTGAATTGCCACGTGAAGAAAAGTGCTATATAAATAAAATTGCCTTGCCTTGCCTTGCCTCTACAAAGTGCTTCCTTTTTAAATAATACAAATCTGATCATATTATGTTATGTTTGGGACTGATTGGTATATGTTAGCAGGCTAACTAAATGATGATAAACATGGTGAACATTTAACTGCTTAGCATCAGACCGTCATTAGGAACATGTTTGCATACTGCAGACTGTCTTAATTTAATATCTGACAGGGTTATAGACAAATGTTGAAGGACAGAAGTGGAAGTTCTTCTTGCATGAATTAATGCTAATTGGGAAATGTACGTTAAAAAAAAAAAAGCTAGTCTGTCAAACCAAGCAAATACATTATACAAATGTCCACGAAGTTGGGAGTAAGTTGTCATATTATAACACAACTTTCACAACACGGTAGGAGCATCATAACTATCTTTATGATGTGTTTATTTCTTATTGAAAAAGGGGCTTTGTACCATTTAGAGACATTAATTATTTATTTATTCACTTACCCTTTCTGACAACTCATTTTCTTTTTAGAATGTTTTATGATCGACCTGACAACAGGAGAAGGCTGTTTCCTCTGCCAACATGACTCCAACTAGCCCCAGGGCAAAGCTCAAGAAACAAAACAGATTTAGAGATGGATGACAAATAAAATAAAACATCTTGAATCATTTCAGATGGGTCACCATAAGGCACAACAAAAGCTTAAATGCTCCTTGGCATGGATTTGATCATTCTCAGGGACTCTACTGGAGGGATAAATGTCATAGATCGAAAACATGTTACCTATTTTGTTGTTTTGATGGTGGTGGTTAACAAAATGGTTTTAATCATGGGACAAAATATCACATACGTTTAAAACTAACAAGCCTTATTGTTATGGTGTTTACTTTCCAGTCTTTTCAACACAAATACATTTCGTTTAAAATGTATTTGATAATCAGATTATCAAACTTTGGGCAGTGTGTGTTTGTGTCTGTTTATTTCCCATGGAGCATCAACAACAACATCAATTTGGCCCGCACACTGAATAATTCACATCACAGGGCCTATGGATGCACCCCTGGCCTGCTTTTCTTTTATTGTTTTACTCTGTTTTCAAAGACAGCGAGACCACAGGCAAACAGCAACAAGGATCTCATCCGTCTCTAACCAGTGCTGACGTTCGTTCGTTCTCTCTCTCTCTCTCTCTCTCTAGACGCAGCTCTCGATTTATTTTACTTTTTGACCAACCCACATGTGGCCGCAAATACATGAGAGATGTGAACAAAGCCACATTTCCATAGATGAACCAAAATGAAAATGAAATTCATTTTCACTCTGCCCATTGCTGTATTGGTCAATAGAACACCAGGTGTTGGTCAGTAAATAAACCCTGAGAAAGACATTGAGATTTGAGACACAGAGCCACAAAGAAATCAAGTCTAGAAACAGTGGAAGAGTACAGAAGGGAGAGAATCTACAGAGAATGGGAGACAGTTTGATGAGGCAAATACCCCAAGTTGGTAGCAGAAGGCAGGAGGATAAACAACAAAGATAATCTTGCCTTGGCAGCTATGGGAGGGAGCAAAAGTTAAAAAAATATAGAGAAATAAAGGTGAGTATCCAGCTGAGAGTTTAAGCAGGGAGGAAAGGGAGGAAGCAGTATATATTGTATTCCCTTTCCCTCTATTGCTCTGTCTAGCTCCACCATCTTTTCTCCATGGGTGTGAGCAAAGGCAGAGGGGGGCGATCAGGGGACATTGTGTTGCTGTGTTAAACCCATACACTACAAAAACTCGAAATCTTGCCAAGTATATTTGTCTAATATCTAGTCAGAATATGTCTTTACACCTGATGTAAGACATAATAACTTCGGAAGTAACACTGCAGTGAGATATCAGGTCTTGTTTTTAGACAATGCATCATCCTGTTATGTCAAAAAATCTTATTTTGAGTTTTATCACTGATGAAACACATATTTATTTTACATATTCATTAGAAAATCACCAACTAACATCAGAAAATAGAAAACTTTTGAGCAACACAACATTTCCTGATTCTGGTCAAATATAGTTCAAAATTAATTCTCCCAGCTAATTACAAGATCTAATTTATCTAAATATCCCATCTTATTTCAAGAAATCTTACCAAGCAAATGTTCACTTGTTCTATTGGCAGATTTTTGTATTTATTTTAAGTAAAAACACCTTGTTTTCATTATTGTTAACTTGTTTTTGGAGCAGCATTTTTTTCCAGTGTATGCCTACGGACAAATAACATGTCCACAGATAATGCTCATTTGGGTCTTCTTAGTGCTTGCTCTGATTGTTTGTACATGCTTCAGAGATTTCCGGCAGCTGCGTCATTGGGCTCCAAATGAAACGCTCACATTCAGATAATAATCTACTTCATGCTTGGTCAACAATTCACTTGTTTTATGTAACAAAAGAAGAAAAACTGGGACGAAAAGTTTCTCTGCTTTAATCACCATATGCCGATTATTGAAAAAGTTAGATTTAACATATACTGTACATGAGAAAAAATAAAATGGAAATGCATTTGTAATTTATTGATGAGGAAATCCAACCGATATAGGCTTCTATTCTCTTAAATTGCATATGTATGTGGTACACTGTATAATAAATTAGGTCAACCAAGGATTTCCCTAATAGTCCTCCATCCAATCCAACATAATCCTTTTATATTCACCAATGTCACTGAACTTTATTTGAAAATCAAACAATAGTATATGAGATTTAACTTTTATTTTAACCACATTAGTTATTTCCCCATTTGATAAAGTTGAATGTTTTGGGATCAGAGCTGCTGTGCGGTATTTATTTTTGGAAAAACTGTTGATCAACTGACTGTAAGTACTTTATTTTGATGCAAATTTCAACATACAAACTAGCTCTTTCTTCACAAAATATTCCGTTCTTATCGAATGCACAAACACGCTTGAAATTATTCATATATTCAGACTTTCATATCTCTCACCCACTTGCAAAGACAGCTGCACACACACCAGCCCTCTCTCAATTATGTGCTCCATCATGTGTCACGACCCAGCTCTCCAGCGTAAAGGAATGCAAAAATACGATATAGATTTGGTCAAATAAATGTGTTTATTGGATGGATTGGGCATACAGTAGGTAACAGAACAACTAATGAAAATGGGCTCGAGTTGGCAGCTTTAATCAAATAAATAATGAAAACAATCAAAAGTGGACTCCTAACTTAGAGTTTAATAAAAAGATGAATAAAGGAAACTTTGACTTAAGAATGAACATAAACTGAGGCTAAAAAACGTTGTTGCTGCTGCCTTGCACACCACCATGACTCATTCATCAGATTCACAAGCAAACAGCAACATGAGGGTAAATTATATTTCTCTATTGCATATTAAATTATCCTCCGTCTAAAGTGATTTATGTCCCATAGGTATTTCATGAAAGCTTTTGAAATGTGTAGCTTGGAAAACTTTAGAGCAGCTATTTCCTGAAATGCTTGACAATAAACAAAAGAGTCAAGAGTGTTTACCCTTCAACACAAAAACTACATGAACATATAATCCCCAAAATTAGTTTTCAGATAAACTCCTCACAAGGTGAGCATGCTTAAAACAAGCAATGCCTAGGGGCCTTGAGTATAAATAAAGGTTGACTTAAAAATTAAAACGCTAAAAATTAGTTCAGAAAAGGCAGGCAAGTTTCTTTTTTTCTTTTTCCGTTGGGGATATAACTCTCATTACCACCAATTAGCCCCGGTCTACATTAAACAACCTCCCTCATTATTAACGGCCACTACCTTAATTATGTTGTAGTGTGTGAGATCTTTGCCAAATGCTTACAGGTCTCGAAGTAAATGCACTAAAAGCAGTCTCTATTTGAGGATATATCATTATTATGTTGTGTTTTATAGCAAAGGCTGTCAAATATGCTGTCATTTATTCTGTAATGGATGTAATTGTTTGCTGATGCTGAACATATGCGAAAAGAGTCAGAAACAGATGGTTATGTTTTCTTTTAAGTGGGTTTTTTATGCTATTTCTTTATTGGTTGTGGGTGGATTTCTTACATACATTAATGCACAACGTGGCTGTTGTTCTAGCACGATTTATTTAATAGGCTATATTACTGTCTAACATTCTCACCATGTGTGGGTGGATGTAAATATGTTAATGTCTGTATTAATATGTGGGAGGAAAGCAGAATAAATGTCTGAGAGCATACAGCCGTGTGAGTGGTGTGTTATCTGTAGGTGTGGTCCCTGCTTCCCAGCATCACCCCAGTTTGCCACTGAGGATTAATGAGGTGTGTTTATCTGTCTGCACTCTACAGCCTTGGGTTGTCCCTAATCAGGGTGCAGGTGTGTTTTCTCTGCAGTCTATAGGCTGGGGTGCAGAGGAGCTTGGGTCACTGTGCCACAATGCATCTATCTATAAACACACACAGTTTACCCTCCTCCCATTGATCTGTTGTTGGCATTTTTGGAGGTGGTGCTAAATGTTATCGGCAGGCGTAACCTGAGGCCTGTACTACGAAGTCGGATTTTCGCTTAGCGAGCTAACTTCAGGGAAAACTCTGGGTTTCCGGTCCTACGACGCTGGTTCACTTCTTAGCGGGCTAGATCTCTATGGTAACTTATGCTGAACGTCTAGCCTGGTCCGGAGCAGGTTAGGTTCCAGGCTAAGAGATCAACTCAGTGAAAGCACTGCCTGCTGACCAATCAGAGCTCAGGGTGTGGAGTTTAAAGCTATCAAGTCATTTTACAGGAGAAAGGAAATACAGAAAAGCTGCCGTTGCAGGAAAGACGGCCGGCAAAAATCACCGACTGTGAGAATGTGAACATTTATAGAATATCACCTCCCATCTTCAGAGCAATCTGACTATTATAACATTAGCGTTAAGAAAGCTTACTTAAATATCTGCCACAACATAAGTAACCGGATCAAAGTAACATTACGTACAGTCCGCCGCATATCACATCATAATGTATCATATATCTCCTTATCTGAGTCAGCTGAGCCGTATCTGGCCGTGCAACACTCACAGTGTCACATACTGTATNTTACTTAAATATCTGCCACAACATAAGTAACCGGATCAAAGTAACATTACGTACAGTCCGCCGCACTGTGAGTGAAGACGTCGATGTGTCCCATTATCATTCATATCAAGTTTGTTTGGATTAGGTAAACCGGGTAACTCAAACATATCCAGGTTAGGTTGAACCGGCTTCGTAGTACAGGCCTCTGGTGTTGACACGGAGCAGGCTTATCTAAAGTCAGCTGTAACACACTTAACAGGTTATTCAAAAATAATGAGCAATGTCCATCTCCCAACCATTAAAGGTCACCTATTATGTAACCCCTCCCCCCCTTATCACCTGAATCTCCTCCTAGAGCGCCATTGTGTTCTTTTTAACCAAATATCTCTCAGAGGGGCTGTGGGGAGNTTACTTCCCTTAATTTCTGACCTACAGGGAAAATGATGGCAGGTAAAAGCTGATCTGATACGAGAGGCTTATTTACAATAAATTAAGAGACAGCATGATCTGGGTGAAGTGCCATCAAAACAGATACCACACACACACACCTGGATCATGTCAAATGGCCCCTTTGCTGATGTGTGCAGGCGGCATCCTTCATGATTTTTTAGACAAAAACTTTTCTCTACACTTCTTTCTGTGTTTGTTTGCAATTTGCTTAATTTAAATTGATGATTTATTTGAAGGGCATTTATTTAATTACACAAACAAGTCTGCTAATGAGTTAGATTCTAACTGCACTGGGCATACACACTAAAACGACTTCAGTGTCAGTACCATTAAAAAGAACAAAAACTGCAAGTAAACATACACAGAACTATATAAAAGCAGGTAGAACAGGTGTGATTAATTAAATTAACGATGGCTACAGTCGAGTCAGCTGCTCTGCTTTCAGTTACATCGTTAGTATGATTAGTAACACATGTGCTTTGCCAACCTTGACTCGTCAGAATGTCTGCTGTGAAAAAAGGCCTATTTATACTCAGATGGCAGCGAAACCTTTCACATGTTTTCCATTTCGGCTGCCTTGAGTCTCGAGATGGCTTTCATTAGACATGGAGCAGAGGCATCATCAATGTTTTTAGCAACAGCAGGGACAATTGTGCAGAATCAAGTGTTTACTCTCAGATCAGTGTCCATTAACACAGAAATGTGAAAATGTACTGTTTTTAATTAATGTTTTAAGGTGAAAATCAATCTTTTTAAAAGGTCCCCTTTTATACTGTTTTTCATCAACATATTATACTGTAGGTCTCAGATAAATACAAAACATGTTTGTGAAGTGTTTGGCTCGACATACCAAACAGATCATTTATTGTAGCGTCCCATAATCCTCTAAAGTGCTGATTCTCTGTCTGTTACTTCAGATCAGGGGTGGGGAACCTCCGGCCCCCGGGCCGTATACGGCCCGCGAGACCATTTGGTACGGCCCTCGAGGTAATTTATAAGCACACGCAAAAAAGAAAAAAATTAAAGAAATCTAGACGCCGCAAGAAGAAGAGATAAAAAGAAGCGAGTGCCTGTTTTTTCGCTGGCCAAAGGTCAGGGTCCCTTGAAACACAACACGAGCCTTACGTGTCATCACCGTGGTGATAGTCTCGTCTGACAGGGTGCAGTGACTGACGGAGGCATCAGAACGTCGCCTTCAGCACTTCCACAAATTGCAGTACCCCATAAGGAGCCGGTACCGACATGCCGCAGTTTTTTCGTCGTATCGTGTCTTTATGTGTGTAAGCCAGGTGGCGAATCTCGGTTCACCTCCTGTCATACGTGATGCATCACAGTCAAGTAACTTTGTGTGTTCGTTATTAGGCATTCTGGGTGTTAGCTAGCTATGCTAACCATGATGCCTAATAACAACAAAGTTATTGACTGTACTGATCGAGTCATTACAGGATGAACAGCATGCCACTGGGGTTTACAAGCAAAGAAACATCACGAAACAAAACTGGCATGTGTACGGCTCGCCTTATGGGTACTGCAATTTGTTGGAACGGTGCGAAGGCGACGGGTTCTGATGCTCTCCGTCAGACCTGCACCGCCTGTCAGACGGAGGACATATTTTACCAACGTGAATGACGACGTAAGGCTTCTGTGTTGTGTTCAAGGACCCCTGACCTTGGCCAGGAAACAAACCAGGGCACTCGCCTTTTTTATTTGTTTTTGCTGCGCGGCCGGCGTGGTCCTAGAGTTCTCTTGGTCTAGATTTCTTTAATTTTTTTCTTTTTTGCGTGTGCTTATAAATTACCTCGAGGGCCGTACCAAATGGTCTCGCGGGCCGTATACGGCCCGGGGGCCGGAGGTTCCCCACCCCTGATCTGAAGTAACAGACAGAGAATCAGCACTTTAGAGGATTATGGGACGCTACAATAAATGATCTGTTTGGTATGTCGAGCCAAACACTTCACAAACATGTTTTGTATTTATCTGAGACCTACAGTATAATATGTTGATGAAAAACAGTATAAAAGGGGACCTTTTAAAAAGATTGATTTTCACCTTAAAACATTAATTAAAAACAGTACATTTTCACATTTCTGTGTTAATGGACACTGATCTGAGAGTAAACACTTGATTCTGCACAATTGTCCCTGCTGTTGCTAAAAACATTGATGATGCCTCTGCTCCATGTCTAATGAAAGCCATCTCGAGACTCAAGGCAGCCGAAATGGAAAACATGTGAAAGGTTTCGCTGCCATCTGAGTATAAATAGGCCTTTTTTCACAGCAGACATTCTGACGAGTCAAGGTTGGCAAAGCACATGTGTTACTAATCATACTAACGATGTAACTGAAAGCAGAGCAGCTGACTCGACTGTAGCCATCGTTAATTTAATTAATCACACCTGTTCTACCTGCTTTTATATAGTTCTGTGTATGTTTACTTGCAGTTTTTGTTCTTTTTAATGGTACTGACACTGAAGTCGTTTTAGTGTGTATGCCCAGTGCAGTTAGAATCTAACTCATTAGCAGACTTGTTTGTGTAATTAAATAAATGCCCTTCAAATAAATCATCAATTTAAATTAAGCAAATTGCAAACAAACACAGAAAGAAGTGTAGAGAAAAGTTTTTGTCTAAAAAATCATGAAGGATGCCGCCTGCACACATCAGCAAAGGGGCCATTTGACATGATCCAGGTGTGTGTGTGTGGTATCTGTTTTGATGGCACTTCACCCAGATCATGCTGTCTCTTAATTTATTGTAAATAAGCCTCTCGTATCAGATCAGCTTTTACCTGCCATCATTTTCCCTGTAGGTCAGAAATTAAGGGAAGTAACATAAGGGGATCGCAGGGCCTCAGATGATTTTTTATTTATTTTATTTTTTAAATATAATTGTAACGCAATACATGATTGTCACTAACAGCCTTGTCTATACATTACAATAAAATATAAAAAATAATTGATTAATTAATTTGAATACAAATGTATAATTTTTTCTTTAATATAAATGTTTCTTCTGCACGTTAAGTGTCCAAACCGGGCTTGTCTGGATAAGTGCATTTTAAAAACATTTATCCAGACAAGCCCGGTTTGGACACTTAACGTGCAGAAGAAACATTTATATTAAAGAAAAAATTATACATTTGTATTCAAANCTCCATACCCAAAATCTCTAAAAACGGGGCTCCAACGGATCTGATACAGACTGATACAGATTTGAAAATAGTTTGACGTCAGTGACGAGGAGCTCCGCCTATATGGCCAACTCTCCACCAATCAGGGGAATGAGAGGTTGCAGTAGCATGGTAACAACATGGTAACAGCATGGTAACAACATGGTAACAACATGGTAACATGACGCTCGTAACTCGGCCCCCTCCTTTGCAGGAGGGCGTGGTCAGCTGCAGCGCATGCAAATACAGGGTGGAGGAGAGCAAAATGAGGCATGGCTAAAATGCATTATCTGTTTGGTATTTTGAAAAAAAAAACATATAAATATATACCTTATATAGGTATGGCCCTACCATATATTATTCAAATATAGCACGATAGGTCTCCTTTAAGCTTAGTGACACATGAGGCAGAGTCGCAGGGAGACAACCATAACAAGATACAAACTATTTATAAATAGTGGATCTAAAATCACAACTTTAGATTTAAATACAGTGTTTACTAATTCATAGAGCACAACATAGTACATCTCCATCTTTACATGTTTATTTTAGGTATGTTTTGGCTAGACATCAACTTGGTTTTGGGTCTTAGAATTGTGCCTGTTGAAATAAAAGACAAATGGACATTGTGTTAAGATGTAATATTAGTTTTGCTACATTTTATTATATATTCTTTCATATCCGTCTTAATTTTGTTTGACTTCCTCAATATAACCCGAGGCAATACTGAGTGGTAATTTCTTTAGAGCCATGATCATCCCTCTATTTAGTTTATTCGTGTGTGAATTATCTTCCTCATCGTCTTTCTTTTTCTCGTCATCTGGATCCCCATCAAGTAGGCCAGTTGATGTGGGACAGCAAAACAACCCGCTCTCCTTTTTTGCGTCTCAGTGGGACGGGTAGTGAGCTTAGTGCACTGTGCCAGGAGTTCAGGGATCGTCTTATACCAGTTTCTAACTTCAAAATTGCCACAGGGAACATTTGAACATTTTAAACAATGCGCCATTGTTTTATTTACATAAATACTAGGTTTTGATGGAAAAAGTATGCCAGCTGAGTTACATTTACTATAAACTTAAAGGTGGGGTAGGTAATTTTGGAGAAACCAGCTCGAGTGCGCTAGAATTTGAAAATACACAGCCGGAGAAAATCTGCCATTTCCTTACAGAGCCCCTCCTCCAACACACGAACGCACACATGACCAATGAGGGCACGAGATAAGTTTGTGCACAGATGGAAGGCTGACAGGCAGGTAGGCCATCCAGTTACTTTAGTCGGCTCAGATGATTGGTCGTGCTTTTTACAGCGAGCTTCCACAGATGACATTTTTTTATGCATTTTTTGTCAAAGCACTTCAGATATTCATTGCTATCGGGATGTTAAGAGCATTCCATGGAATATAACAAAAAGTGTATCTCGAGCCGGTTTCTCAAACTTACCTACCCCACCTTTAATGTGGAAGCACTTTTAAAGATTACGGCAAGTCTCAAGGTGTTCACAGAGAATAAAGACATTTGCTTTTCATAAAATATCCACTCACATCAGCTAAAGCACATTCAACATTCTCCAAGTGCTTGGTCAAGGTTTGGAAAATAGTCTCGTTTTGCAGTTTAATATTTACTGAAGGTTTAGTGTTCAAATTGAACTGAAATCACCTTTTTATAACCTTAACCAATGTGCTTTTATTGCCTGAATGTTTAAGACATGGTGAAAGGAGTTATGTGCTTTGTATGCCCACCATCCACTCTGACAGCTAGTGTGCAGTACAGAAAGATTGCAATGTTAAACTGAGAGATTGCCACTGTACACAATCCAGATAGAAAGGATGTTTGCCTAGCTATTTGTGCGTTGCAATGTTAATTCCGCATATTTTTAGCTGAAAGGGAAGAAGACTGAGAATCAGTTCCCAACTACTTTTGCTCTTTACGACAAACTAATGCCCCTCCATAAAGAATCACACCCTGATTGTCCAGAAGGGCAAAAGCACCAAGCTCTCGATTCCTAATCACCAGTCCCCACACTATTCAGATCACCTGTGTAACAGGTGATCTGAATAAACCTCCAATCAACTCAGGGGGACTGTGTCATTCAACAAGTACAAAAGCATGAAGAACTGCCATGAGGGGAATATAAAAAAGTCATAATTTCAGACACAAATCTACTGCATTCTGTTGGTTGATTTAGAAAACAAATATGCCAAAGCTCCAAGTTATTTAGTGCAGATCAACTTGTAAACAACTTACAGTATGTGTGTAGTCATATTTGTACTTTTTTAAGCCTTTGTACAAACATAGTGGAGACGAGTTCATGCTTTTAAGCAAACTTATTAGCGAACTCTTTTCTCCTGCGTGAAATGTTGCTGGATCTACATCTGCATGAGTCAGTACCTCTACTGGCTGTTGGCATAAATGGTAATCCAATGAAGAGAACACCCACATGTTTTACATTATCATTTTTACACCAAAAAATCTCTATCTAATATGTCTGTATTCTCCTCATATCAATGTTGGGTTGCAATTTTGAACTAACAGTACTTTGACGTTTAACAGTCGTTCAGGGACCAAAAAGACTTCCTCCATCCATAGCTGTAACACTGCTGTCACCACATAAAAGCCCACTTATTACACAATAAATCTTATTGTACACCATTAATTAGACAGAAGGTTGCATACAAAGATGCTGACCCAGCTCCAGATCAGCTCTTGGTAAGCGTATCTGCACTTCTCAACCACAGCATCCCTGCCAGCGATTCTTCTTCTCTCATCCATATTCTGGTATGGGCAGAAACAATTGAGAAAAATATATATAAGGTAATAAACATAAAAGAACAGAACATTGTTTTAGGTCAATACCTTAAAAGATATACCCAAGGGTATGAATCATATCTTCTCTTAACCTCCACATGAACTGAAGGCATTCGGTCATAAACCCCCACATTATCTTCCAATTATATAATAAGTGACTAATTAAGAAACTCTTCCTTTGAATTCATCCCCTCCAGGGAGCCTTTGGGCTACGTATATTTTTCCTTTATGATATTTAATTCTGTGGTAATTAATAGTGATTCAGTGTCACTTGAGTTCAATTCAGAAAATGTGTGGGTTTCGACTCAAGCAAGCTTGGATTAAATAGTTATAATATAATTTAGAATATGTGTTAAATGACATTTAGAGTTGATTGATTTACAGTCATCGCCCTTTAAGTCCACTGGCATTTTCATCATATTGGAAACATGTTATTGAGCTAATAACTGTTTTAATCCATGCGTGATACTTCAGGTAATCAGTACAAAAACACACCTCCTCAATGATTGAAAATGTCCTATGAGCCAGTAAAATATCTGTCCTTTTACCGGTCATGCTGAAAGAAAATACTTCCCAGCTTTAAATATGTGATCTTCGTACAAGGTCTGGTGATTAATTCCATACGTACTCATTTAAAATCATACATATACAAAATGATATAACTACAAATATAATTATGAAATAAAATAACATTGTTTTAGTAGATGCTGTTAAAACAGAGATAGCTGCACTCCGGTGTTAAACTCCATAGGGTGCAGAATAATTAATGTTAACTTTCATTAAGCTGCTTCCTAATGCAGTGTCTCCTGGTGTGCACCTGCAATTTTTAGATGGATGACAAGCATGATAATATTTTTCTTTGAGGAAAAAAACGGCAATTTTTAAACATTTTGTTTTGTTGCTCTGGTTCCTAATCAGAATAAGTTAGTATTGTTATGAATAATAATCAGAAGCAGATAATAACAAAACAAATCATGTTGTTCTTGGAAAAATACCCAATTACACATTGGAAATAAGTGGAACTAATTCTGACATTTCTTTTTATTCATGCAGTGAGTCACGGTACAATATTTTTATTCTGTAGACCGTCGGAAAGTTTTGAGAACAACTGTGACAACATAACATAGAGCAGTGGTTCCCAACCTTTTTTCCCAAGAGCCCCCCCAAATGACTCCTGTTGGAAGTTGCGCGCCCCCCCCACCCCCCACAAACACACTCACGG